>NW_024412403.1:18647991-18774281 GCF_014898765.1 Herpailurus yagouaroundi
AGCGCGCGCAGCTCCCCGGCGGCTCCGCTAGGGGTCCCTCTCGGGTGCCGAACGGGGCGGGCTGGATCAGCTGACTCGCCGGGCTCCGAGCCCAGCCGCCGCGCTCCAGCTCCGTCAGTTTCCTCGGCAGCGGCTGGAGAGAGCAGCCGGAGCGGCGCTGGCGCGGGGGCCATCGGAGACGGCGGCGGCGACGGCACCGGCGGAGCCAGGGCGCGGCGGATCCCACTCGCACAGCAGCGCGCTCGGTGCCCCGCGCAGGGTCGCGATGCTGCCTGCTTTGGCACTGGTCCTACTGGCCGCCTGGACGGCTCGGGCGTTGGAGGTGGGTGCCGCGCCTCGGAATTGGGGGTGGGGGCTGCGGTGGGAATCCCATGCCCCTAAATCTTTAATCCGAAGAAGCCGGGGGCAGTCCAGGGAACCCCTCTTCCCCTCCACGTCCCACGCCCCCGCTTGCGGGTGCCCTGCGCATCCGCGCCTCCGGCCCAGCCCTGGCCCGGGAACGCGCGCTCCGGCCGGCGGAGAGGGAGCTCGCGAGGCGTCGGGCTCCGGGGGTCCGCGGCGGTTGTGGGAGAGGAGGGGTGGAGGCGATCCTGAGCTCTGACCCTGACTCAGTCCCTGCCTCGCGGGCGGGGGCTGGGGGAGAGGCGAGAGACTTCCAGATGGGGGGTGGGGGGGAAGGGGGACGGAGCACGTGGGGAAAACCGAAAACGCAGCGTCCCCGGATCCCGTCCTCGGCTCTTGACCGGTGCCCTTCCTTCTTTCCGGCCCTGGGGAGGAGGAGCCGGGAGAGCTCGGGAAGCAGCCCCCCCTTTCCCTTTGCCTTTTCTGCCCCGTTTCACCTTCTCTTCTTATCCCCAGCACCTCTTCCCTGCCCGACCTCTCGCTCCTTCCCTTTGGCGGCCGCTCGCTGCGGCCGCCTCAGTGCGACCCCAGGAGGGTCGCGCACCACCTTCCCTAGGCAAAGTTTGTACATTCTGCGTCTCCCTTTTGTGTAAGTTGAGAGAGATGGGAGGGGTCGAAGACCCACGGCCACCTCGCACCTTCCCCAAAGCCTGGACGGCCCTGGCGTTCGCTCCGCACCTTCAGCTCCTTCCGGAGAGGGAGAAGGTTCCCGGGAACAAAAGCCGCGACACCCCGCCCTCGCCAGCCCGGGGCGCGGTGGCTGAGCCAGCCGCCTGGGTCTGTGCGCCACCGAGGCTCCCGCCCGACTCCCTTCCCGGAGCTGCGCGTCTGTCCCAGAGGGGGCTGGGGCGCTGCTGGGGCCGCTTTGGCGGAGCCTCGGGGGGCCCTCCACGGCCACTCCTCGTCACCTCCGAGGCTTGCTAATTCTGTGTCGGGCTGGAAAGTCCTTGGGGAGAAATTCGCGGACAGTGGGGTGTGCGTCTGATTAGGGCAGTGGCGGGTGGAGGGGAGGCGCGAGCTCTTCTCCCCTCCAGTGCATCAAAGGAGGCGTTTGTCTGATTAAGGCGCGGTCTCTTCCCTGGCAGCGCTGGGCAGTCTGGTTTAGTCCCCCTGGGGGCGCGGGCTGCCGGGGAGGGTCCTCAGGGTCTTTTTTTTAGGGTGCAGATAAAAGAATTGAATTGAGTGAAGATTAAGACGGAGAAGATGGCGCCTCTGCAGTGCAGCAAAGAAAAGCTGTGTGGAGGCTGCAGCCTGGTGAAATCCACCCACCACTAGGTGTATAACAAGTCTTCCCCATTCATCCAACTCTCGAACATTCAGCTAACGCCTGTGCAAAATGAATATTTTTCTTTTTACCTAAGGATGCTAAGAAGTTGTTTGCGTGACAGGAGGGGCAGACGAGCTTGTATGTCTCATCGTTTGGGTTCCCTTTTGGTATCTGAGCACTTGCAGTCTCTTCCAGTTTTTCCATTTTTTTTTTTTCCTCCTTTTCCCCTACCTCATGGTAATTTTCCAAAAAAAGCAATTCCCAGACCAGTGTTTTTCTGTAATTACCCTGAGGCTATGCAGATTACCACACCACTATGGTTTTTGAGTCCCAAATTTACAAGGTCATTGAACTTTCCCCCCTTTTTTTTTTACCTGTAAGTGGCTCAGAAATCATCTTAGGGCTGGTGAAGACTGATTTAAGAAGTGAAGAATTTGGTTTTCTGTGTTTTTTAAAAACTGCATTTAATTAAGGGGATTCTTTTTTCCTCCAATTACTTACATTTACTCCTACAAGTGTTGCTGTTATTTTCCCGATTGTCTTTCTACACGCTAAAAACCAGAAATTAAGTAATTAAAAGCATATCACAACCTTTACATTTGGAGTTTTTGCCCAAATGTGAATATTTAACTTTTTGAGCACAGTTTTTTTTTTTGTTTTTTTTTTTTTTGTTTTTTTTTCCTGTATAAAAAGAGGCAGCATTTAGGCAAATATGAGTCAGGTTTATTTTATTTTTTTGGCCTGTTTGCATTCCTTTGCTCTTTCTGCCATTCTTTTGGACATTTTTACCTGTTACCGCCACTTCTTTCAAATAGTGGAGGTGAAATTCACAGTCCATTTTGCAAAGCATTGGTGGAAGGGTAGGCAATTCACTCTAATGAGGTTTGAGGAGGATTAATTCAGCTATAGCTATGTCCACTGAAAGATGTAATTATGAGTTGAGTGTTTTTTGTAGGCCTTAGAAAATAGGTCTACTGCAGGTGGCTCTAAAAAAAGAAGTGAATAAGGGCAATGTTAATGGGGCCTCGACTTTTGGGGTTATTACCTGAGTCGATGCATTTGCCTGGTGTATTGACAGAGTATAAAATTAAAAGGCTCTAACATTTATTTCTTTAAATAATAGTGCTTCTTACATTTTAGTTTACCCTATTGAGGGGTTTAATCTAAACAGGGGAGGTTAACCTGAAAACAATTACTTGTTTTGATAATGGTGGTAATTCACAGATTATGGATACCTAGTCATACTGACTAGTCCTGCCTTAGGAGTAGACATCTATACACAGAATCTTGAAGCCCAGATTTGATCGTGATCTTTAAGGAGTCACCGTTTCTTGCTAATCAATGGGAAATCATGATAACTGGCAGGGCACAAAAGCTTCTCTCTTGTCACCTAACCAGAAGAGGTGCCTGATGGCATTTGGGAAGCTATTAGTACTGCGGAGAAGTATTCCAGATAGAATAATGATCCCTGGTCCTGATGGGGGAAGTGAAAAGGAACATGCAACTGAACAGATCTCAAGGTTAAGTTAGGAATGACTGATGGAAAAAAAATACAAAAGAAATAATGTGGCCCATTGAATAGTGGTTTAAAGGAAAACATTATGTTTGTGGATGAGGCTTTCTCCTTGTTGCTAGAGGATCCCTATTGTTATGCTACTGTTAATGGCATACTGGAGACTTCTATAGAGATATTTATAAGAAGATGAAGGGTGTCAGTCATTCCAGAAATAAGCATAGCTATTATATGCCTTTCATGTAGCCACTAAACTGTCACCAAAGAAATGCAATAAAATTCAGTAGAAATGTGCATTTTGTTTCTGCAAATTTGATCTAGGTGGGGACATGTATTACCTTAAGAGACTTACAAAGCATCTTTAATATATATTCCTTCTTTATTCCCAGCTTCATTATGTCAATTACAAATGCAAAGGTAAACCTTATAAATGTATTTTAGATGTAAAGCCCTGGGTGGAAGGTTTAATTTGACTGTATTTGCCTCATTACCACCCACCCGCATTCCCCTGCTCACCCAAAGTTTGCAGACTAAATAAGACAGGCACAGGATTGTTAAAGGAAATAGAAAGTGTTGAATACCAGGAGGAAAGGACAGATTAAGTGGTTTACTGAATAAAAGCCTTACAGTGTAAACATCTATATTTGAGGAATAAAGAACAACAAGATGAGATAATCCTAGAGAATTTCCTGGTAGGAAAATTCCAGCCAGTATTGTACCCCAGGTCTGGGGAAGGGAGTTTAAGTCTTAGCATTTACAGCATTTGTTTACATGCCTCTCCCAACCTTCTCCCTCCCAGAGACAGAGGGACACACACACACACACACACACACACACACACACACACTACCCCAGAGGTGAGGGTGGAGCCAATGTGGGGTTTGATTTTCCTAAACACTGCATCTATTCATTTGGGACAGTTGTATTGATTCTCTTCTTGGGCCAAACACAGTCCACAGCTCTGAAAACGTGAGCAACACAGTCTTTTCCTTCTTGAAGCTTCCAGTCTAGTGGGGAGGACAGACCATAAATCACTATAAATGAATGTTCATGAGCTGAGACAGATGCCAAGACAGAAAGGAGGGGGCAGGGTACAATCTGGCGAAGAGTAGGGGCTTCGGAATAAGGGGTTGAGGGGCGTGAGGGAAGGGGCTGCAAGTAAGATCTCAGAGCTCTGCTGCAGTACCTTCAGTAGGACCTTCACTAAGGAAGTGAGTACATGACGAAAAAAGTGATTCGCTGGGCCACTGGGAGGAGGGTGGGAAAATACAATGTTAAATGTCTGTTTTGGTTTTTGCTGGTGGTTTCTACTTCTCCGCGTTCTACATCGTTGTGAAATGGTTTCGTTTTCGTAGTGGGATCCCAGATACAAGTGTACGGGGTGGGGGGTGATGCCACATATGACCTCCTGCAAATCTCTGGAAATGCTGTCACCCTGTGTCTCAGAGCCAGTATGCAGATACACCCTCATAAGGGGCTGGAAGGAGCGGGAGGGGTGGCAGGCAGAGGAAGTTAAGGAATGAGCATTCCCCCCTGATTGAGTAGCAAGTTTAATCAAAATGTCTATTTCTTAATTTGTTGTTAATAAAAAAATATGGTCGGGGCGCCTGGGTGGCTCAGTCGGTTGAGCGTCCAACTTCGGCTCAGGTCATGATCTCACGGTCTGTGAGTTCGAGCCCCGCGTTGCGCTCTGTGCTGACAGCTCAGAGCCTGGAGCCTGCTTCGGATTCTGTGTCTCCCTCTCTCTCTTCCCCTCCCCTGCTCATGCTCTGTCTTTCTCTCTCTCAAAAATAAATAAAAACATTAAAAAAAAAATACGGTCAACAGTACCTAAACCCTCAAACTGAATTTTTTTTTTTTCAACGTTTATTTATTTTTGGGACAGAGAGAGACAGAGCATGAACGGGGGAGGGGCAGAGAGAGAGGGAGACACAGAATCGGAAACAGGCTCCAGGCTCTGAGCCATCGGCCCAGAGCCCGATGCGGGGCTTGAACTCACGGACCGCGAGATCGTGACCTGGTTGAAGTCGGACGCCTAACCGACTGCGCCACCCAGGCGCCCCAACCTCAAACTGAATTTGCAGATGAAAACCATGGTGAAGAGGAAAATGTTACGTAACCATTTCTTCAGTGTCCTAGGGACAGCTTAAGAAATAACCGTGTCTGTGAGGGCACGAGTGTTTTTTCTTTGAAAACAGTGTTTTGTGAGTTTTCCCTCTTGAGAGTAAATCCTGATTAATAGATAGGCATCCCTCTTTAGAAGTCCACCAGAAACTGGGTTAGAATGACTGGTCAAGAAATAAAGCACAGTACTAATAGCCTACTCTTGTAGCCTTACCGATAGCATAGTTCGTTAGCACGTAGTTTGTATATGAATTATGTGCAAATATATAGTTTGTATATGTATTATGTACGGATTCTTAACAAAAGAGGAAGCTAGAGAAAAGAAGATGTCAGTAAGCAAATCCTAAGGAAGAGAAAGTACATTAATAGGACTGTATTGTATTTAACAGAAAAGGTCTGCGTGTAAGTGGACCCTTGTTCAAACCCTTGTTCAAGAATCAACTAATTCGTTACAAAAAAAAAAACTCCAACATGTTCATCAGTTAATAGGTTTATGAAAATGTGATGCTTACTAGATTAGTTTGCCGACTCTTCAAAGTAGGATGGATACAGAGGACTCCTGTTCATATGTATGAAATGTTAGCTGCAGTAAGGAGCTTAGATTTAGTTGGGCCACATTTCTGAAGAAACCTACAATACAGATTTAGCTTGAACTATGTTAGGATTATAGTATTTTATGAAAGAAGGTAGTGCTGCTTGAAATGGGGAAGACGAGAGGTATTGAAAAGCCTGCCTCTGTGGTAAGGAGTGGAATTGTCCCCACATTTGTAATGGTAATTGCGGTACCCATGTGATGTTAGGCAACACCTGATTATTGAGATTGTCACGTGTTCAGGGAAGGTAACATCTCACACTGATGCAGAGCCTGGACTAGAGCAGGATTGCCTGGGCTTAAATCCTGGCTCTGTCCCTTGTGAGCTATTGACTGTGGGCTAGCTCCGGACCTCATTTTTTCCTTTGTGAAATGGGGACGTATATAGAAAAACATATATGTGTAAAATGCTTGCTTGGAACGGGATATGAGTTAATATATACAGTATGATGTGGCCCTTTATAAGAGCTGTGTGTTAGTTACTACTGTATGTGATGATGATGTAAAATGATATATTTAAATCACACAGAGTTGAAAGGTACAAAGGCAAGACAAAACACCTATATGATGTTTTACTTATATATTGAGTAATGCACTTAACTGACCAGCTAAGATTATTGCAGGAAATGGGCAGTCCTCTAAAAAACAAATGAATTTTATTTAAAGGATGACATACCACAGATAACATTTGCAGAATACATGTTTTAAAATTTCATTTACCAAACATGCATATTTTGTATTTCAGTTGGCTTTTTAAGAAAACATTAAAATATATTGTGTTCATTGAAAAATTTTAAACAGTACAGAAATGTGTAAAGCAGCATAAGCAGTTTTTGCACAAATGGACAGACCGATTTTAAATGTATGCATATGGGCAGCCTGCCACATTTGTCTAATATTGAGCGAATTTGTATACTGGCTTGATTATTAACTCGCTATTAGTTGACTATCAGCTGTATGCAAGGAGCTGTGAAAAAGCTTGGTGTAGTTTTTAGCAAAATCTCTTCTAAAAAGAATGACTAAACAGGTTTTGCCAATCAAGGCCAAAATGGAAGGTTTCAAATGCCAGCAAAAGATTTTTGGTCTTAAAATGAAAGTGTGAAACGAGCTTCACCAGCATGTACAAGGAAACCGAAAAGCAGACTGCTTGAGGGTGCAGCATTTCTATAAGAACTAGGTTTTAAAATAAAACGTATTAGTTATGGGGCGCCTCGGTGGCTCAGTCGGTTGAGCGACCGACTTCGGCTCAGGTCATGATCTTGCAGTTTGTGAGTTCGAGCCCCGTGTCGGGCTCTGTGCTGGTGGCTCAGAGCCTGGAGCCTGCTTCGGATTCTGTGCCTCCTTCTCTCTGCCCCGTCTCTGCTCATGATCTGTCTCTCTCTGTCTCTCAAAATTGAATAAACATTGACAAAAAAAATAACGAATTAGTTATCAGTCAGATGATGAGTATAATGGTCTGCTTAATTAAAAGCAGACTCTTTAAGAATCAGCGTATTTTGTTTATTAGATAATACGAGGTTTCAGTCTCAATTTCAAAATTAGGCTAAGGATATTTGAGAGTACACAGAACTGGTGTTACTGAAGTTCAGGAGCGATTAACACATTGGAGAATGAATAAGCAAAGTCCCAAGGAATCTGTGGGTTTTTGTTAACACCACTTTTGTATTTATCTTTGTCCTACTCAATCAAAAAAAAAAGTGGGTTCAAGTAAGAGAATGTATCCATGTTTGAAATAAACCTGCTCAGAGTAGATCCAGTGAGTAGCGAATGAGATGGGTGCACAGCCACATGTAAAGGTCAGTGAGGAGGGACAAGGAATACGCAAGACAAGCGTTTCAGAAAAGGGAAAATAACAATCAGAGTATTATGTACATGAATGGATTCTAGAATTCTTAAGGTCTTATCGGTGATGGACCCCAAATGGTGTTTGTATCTTTCAATTTCCAGATGGTCCTTGTCTATTTTTTCTTCCCAAGTGCAGACGATTTTTAGCTGAGAAATTTGATTGAGCGAGAAAAGTCCATGTTGTAACCAAGGAGGGGTTTATTTTGTTGATGTGAAATTGTTTTTGGCCTAATTCTTTCTTTGAGAATCTAACAGTTTGTCCTGTGTTCTCAATTTGCTTCCACACAAACCACATCCTGTCTTCATTGAAGGATGTAAGGAAGTCTCCTAGATGATAGAGACTGATAAATTACTCATCGGCCTTAAAGGATACTTCGTGAGAATAAGAGATCTGGTATATCAAGAAAAGTCAGTTGTATTAAGTGAAGAAATGGGTGATTACTCTTGTGGCTTGGTTAAACTTCAAACCTTTAATGACTAATATATTTTGGCCATAGATGGAGAAATTTTGCAGGAAGAAACACAGGAGATTTAATCCCACCCTTGAGGTATATATGTGTACCTTAGACCTGACCCCTTACCCCCAGCTACCACAAACTCATTTGTTCAGTTTTCCATGTCTGCATGTGCTTAATTACAATCAAATTAATGAGGCAACATAAATTTAAGTTTTAATCAAAAATAAAATAGTATTGTCTGTCAAGGCTTGATTAGTCCAAAAAGGAACTTAAAAAAATTTTTTTTAATGTTTATTTATTTTTGAGGGGGGTGGGGAGAGGGAGAGAATGAGCGTGAGAAGAGAAGACAGAGAGGAAGACACAGAATCCGAAGCAGTTTCCAGGCTCTAGCACAGAGCCCGATGCGGGGCTTGAACTCACAAACCGTGAAATCATGACCTGAGCCGAAGTTGGACCCTTAACCGACTGAGCCACCCAGGCGCCCCCAGAAAGGAACTTTTTATATCTGCCCTTACTGTTGGGGGAATTTTCATAAGCATAATTATTGTTTTTATCAATAACACTACTCAGTTATTTTATAATGGAATTAATAGAGACACATGATAAAGATAGACATAATGCTGTCTTAACCATATTTATTGGAAGTATCCTCATTTTTTTAAAGCTTATTTATTTTATTTTATTTTGAGAGAGATAGAGACAGTGTGAGTGGGGAAGGGCAGAGAGAAGGAGAGAGAATCCCAAGCAAGCTCTGCGATTTCAGTTTGGAGCCTGATGTGGGGCTTGACCTCGTGAAACTGAGATCATGACCTGAGCTGAAACCAAGAGTTGGACGTTCAACCAGCTGAACCACCCAGGTGTCCCAAAAGTGTCCTCATTTACTTTGAAGGTTGAACCTTTAAAACTGATGCAGATTTTTGAAATCATAGCTTAACTTTCAGACACTCAAATTAGAACATATCATGCAAATTGATATTGGAGAGCAAATCTTTCCCTTACTGATGCTCTTATAATTGCTTATTATGGTTTGTTTAAAATAAATAACAGTTTTGTCAATGCAGCATATTAGTTTGAAAATGTAAATGATGAGTCTTAAGAAACTCCCATAGAAACTTGCAAATATGGGGGTGCCTGGGTGGCCCAGTGGGTTGAGTATCCGACTCTTGATTTCAGCTCGGGTCATGATCCCAGGGTCATGGGATCAAGCCCAGCGTGCGGCTGATCGTAGAACCTGGTTGAGATTCTCTCGCTCTCTCTGCCCCTCTTGCCCCCTCACCTGCATATGCATGGGTGCTTGCTCGCTCTCTCTCAAAAATAAATAAATAAATAAATAAATAAATAAATAAATAAATAAATAAATAGAAATTTGCAAACATGCAAACTAATCATCCTAAGAATAATATAGTCACAAACACTTACCTATTAAATCTATTAGCAATTCAAAATTAAAATTAAATTTTTATAAGAAAGTTAATAGCTTTTTTTACATAGAGGAACAGATTTTTAAGGGCACACCATGCAAAAGAAAATTCACTTTTTCATATAACAAGTATTTCTGAGTCCCCTGCCCTCAAGGGAGCTTACAATATAGTGAGGGGCAGACAAAATAAACAGGATGTAGTAGACTTGGAAAAATTAAGTTGGGTAAGGGATATAAGGGAATGCTATGTGGAAGTCTCTTGTGGATGTAATCTTTTATGGGGTATTATCGGGAAAGGTCTCTGATCTTGTCACTATCCAAATGTAAAGTTAGCTATCTGGAGGAGAGAATTACATACTCACCATAATGTAAAAGAATAACTGGGGACAGGGATCTACTTTGGAGTGGTTAAATAATTAAAAACAACAATGGTGGGGTAGAAAATTAATATGGATTGGGATCACAGTTTACCACACCTGTTTCATCACTTACTGCCACCATTGCATTTAACATTTACTAAATATTTGATAAATATTTTTAATGAGTGCTCTAGAAATTTTATATTGTGACGGTAAAGAATTATGTTTGATTCTTGACAGTTGAATTAACGTACATTTAAAAAATTGTGAATGACCCTTAACTATAGTGTAGGGAGAATATTAAAGTCTTTTAAAGAAGATTTATTTTTTTAGCCTTTTCTGAAACATTTTATTGTGAAAAGATTTCACATAAATGTTGTCAATAACTTAATGTTCAGTCATTTGCAACTCTTTATTTCAGAAATTCAGTTGACCTGGCCAAAAAGGTCTCATTCTTGAAATGCTTTGTGAATCCTCAGATTGAGTGGGATAGTTTCAATTGAGGGTGCCTAGAAATGATTTTGTTTGAGTCAAATTTGTGTACAGGAATGAAATCGAAATGGAAATTTCATTATCATTGTCTTTTTTTTCAGTTTGTTGCGCTTTTTTTTGCTGTTATACAGCTAATATTTACTTTTTACTTTAGTGTGAGCCAGGATCAAAAGTTTGCCTTTAAGGCAAAAACTGAGGGCTGTTACTTCTATTCTCTAAAAGAATTGTGCTGTTCAAGTTCAAGGGCTTGAAGCCAATGACACTATATGCTATTAACTTGACAGGCATTGAAAATCTAATTGAGGTCATTATGATGAGTCTTGTATCTTGCTAGTGTTTTCTCAGGCTTGTTTTTAATGTTTTATGTCAAGTGTTAAATCCTCTTACAACCCTGAATCCAGAAAATTTAAATCCAATAAAAGTAAACTAAATTTTAAAATCCTACGGTTGTTTTGTGTGGGCAGCATTCTTGGCTGATAGGATATTTGAATGTGAGGGCAGCTTGCATATTGCTGTTAGTTTGAGGAATGAGAAGGGCCCCACTTTCAAGAGTACAGTTGTGACAAAATTGCAGTTTGGAAGTTACTGCATACTTGTTCAGTGAAGTATGAGAGGAGGGACTGCTCCCAGGGTGGCCATGTGACTGGGTGGCCCAAGCAGTAGGAGCGAGGTGCTGGATTGAGATGTCCTTAAAACAGTGAGAGTCCTGGGACCTGGGGACTGAGTAATTTATCAGTATGGCCATTGGAGATAGCCAGGACAAAGGTAATGAACATTTGGTGGGAGGGAGACATACTTCAATGAGCAAGATAGGAAGTACTTTGTTTCCAGGCAATCCCTTTCCTTGTCTGTGTTTGCAATTTGAATATTTCCCATCACTTTTGCGAGCTGGACTCAGATTAAATTTTTTATCATTGTGAATTTTATTATGGTGAAGTTTTTGTCATGTTGTACGGGCACGGATGGGAAGTATTCAGTTTGTTGGGAGTATTTCTTAATGTGTGTATGTTTTTAGTTGTATTTATTGATTTTGTAAAGAACCAATAAAGAGATCAGAAAGAAATTTTAGCATAATTCTCCCCCCAGGGGAAAAAAAAAACATTGGTTAAAATAGAATTCTAAAGGTTTATTGCCATTGTTAAATTATTTATGCTTTTTAAAAATTCTGACACGTAACCTCATTGCTTGCTTGCTCATTCATCTCAGAAGTAGAACACTGAACACAAACCCAAGCCTATTATTGATCGATTCTTCTAGCAGATGAGGGGAAGCTTTAATGCAGCAGATTTAATTGGCTATTTGAATTCTGCATTCATCTGCTTTTTCTCTATTCCGAATCTTCTCAGAGCATTTGTGATTGACTTCTGTGATATTGACCCTGATTTGGAGTTACGTATTTTTTATTATTACTGATTTATTGTCATTACTATTAGTAATTTATTGTCATATTGCATTTTTCTCCCCTTTTTCTTGAAATTTTAAAGACATCATTCATGTGATGGACGTGTACTGGATGCCTTCTGTGTTTCAGGGGTGACAGGAGCGCTAGTATCTTTGTGGGGCTGCAAGGAAACAAAGAACTCACATTGTGTCTTGAAGGATTTTGCACCCTGATGGGGGAAGAAAAAAGATGTAGAAATAATTAGGCCCGGTATGCCACGGGCTACAGTGGAAGAATATACAGAGTCCTGATAGGAAAGGCAGCCAGTATTTAAACTGGGTTTCCAGACTGAGTGGAGGTTAACTCTGGGGCGTGGCAAGGATTTCCAGACAGAAGGAATAGTGAAGGTGTAGACAGGTTAAGGATTTCCAGACAGAAGGAATAGTGAAGGTGTAGACAGGTTCAAAAGAGGAAGCCAGAGGAATGTGGGTGGGGGAGATGATGTGGGGATGGTAGGAGGTTAACAGTTGGGGATGCCTTGAGGAGTTTGAACTTCATTTTCTCAGCAGTGGGGGTATTTTTAGATGTTCCTAAAATGGAGGTAGCCATTGATAACTATGGTTCACCTACATTTAGTAGCCTTTGCCGAAGTCCTTGTCAATGTCTGCTTAATCCATTAGCTAGACCTTAGCACGCAATTCCAAGAGAGGCTGGTACGTGTAGCGTATTAGCTGGGAATATTACCACCAGGAATACATTCTAGATTCTTATGGGATACGGAGAGGGGAGGATAGTGAGTGACAAAGAGCTGGCATTCGGGAATGTGCAGGACATGCGGTACAAAGGGATGTAGAGGAGAGTGGGTAGATTCGGAAACATTCTGATTCAAACCAAAGGAAAGATTCTACGTGAGCAGTTAGAGTAGGTTTTTGTGATTTGCTCCCTTCTTATCTCTTGGCTAGCCACATAGGAAGCACATCTTTAAGAATGGAGGAGGAGGTGGGGAATGCTTTTTTGTTTTTATGGCAGGAACACCCAAGAGCTGAGCCTTCACTCTGGCCATTTGTACCCAATGGTTTAGACTTGTGTTCCTGGGAACCCCTTCCAATCAGAGTGATGGAAAAAGGGATAATTCCAGTGGCCCTGTGGAAAGTAATGTCAAGGTCAGTTTACTCTCCCTCTCCTGGTTTTCATTTGATCTAGAGCCTTCCCTAAAGCAACCTTGTGCTCGTGCTTTGCAAGGACTAGCAGGTAAAACAAGCTTTGACCTTTTTAGAAAATATCATGATACTGAGAACCTCTTTTGAGCTAGAATTGCCTACCATGCTCAACTTGTTTTTCATAGCTACACAGACTTTGAGATATGTTTATGTGCACCTGTGTCATTAAAAGTTTCCTCTATGAAAAAGAGGAAAATAAATCTTAATACATTTACATGAGTAACAGTGGGACCAACATTTAAATTCATCTTAATTATTTATCTATTTTTTTTTATTCATTTCAATTATTCTAGAAGTGGCCGAATGAAGATACTTACCAGGAAGTGTGTGATGATATAAAGATGTAGGAACAACTTAGAATCCTGAGCAGACAGGGTATACTTATTAACATAAGGGAGTGTTTGAGGTTTTATAGTACATATTTTATTAGCACCTAAAGATGTATTTAACATATGTCCTAATAGTTTGATATATTGTACATGGTTCCATCGTAAGGAAATGTCTAAAATATCAAGGTTCCTCTTGGTTTTATTTCTTGTGTTACTTCTTTTTGAACCCTTGATTCTCTTTAAGAGGAATCAAAGTGTAATTCGAGACTGATCATGTTAAATCTGGCATTTATTTTCTTTTTGTTTTGATTTTGAAGTATCTATCAAGGAAGTATTTTATCAGTTCTAGAGACTGCGTTCAGAAAAACAGATGATGTGGCGCCTGTGTGACTTAGTTGGTTAAGTGTCCGACTTCCACTCAGGTCATGATCTCACAGTTTGTGAGTTCGAGCCCCATGTCAGGCTCTGTGCTGACAGTGCGGAGCCTGGAGCCTGCTTCAGATTCTGTGTCTCCCTCTCTCTGCCCCTCCCCTGCTCATGCTCTGTCTCTCTCTGCCTCTCAAAAATAAATAAACATTAAAAAAATTAAAAAAAAAACATGATAATTTGTATGTGTCTAGAATAGTTGATTGATTGATAATGAGAATCAGAGAGAACAGCCATTGTGTATTTGAATATATATTTCTCTCATGTTATGCTGGCCATGTTTTGAAATTATACTTTTTCTCCCCCCCCCAAAAAAAAGTAGGTGGTCATTATATAAGTTTGAAAAAAATTTTTACATTATGGTAGATAGAATTTGAAAGTATAAAAAAATCGTGTTCTTTAATTCCAGTATAACTTTATAATGGTCATATAGTGTGTGTATAATTTGAGAAACTAATTTCACCAAAGGACATGTGTTTTATGCTGAATTCTGTTCTATTTTTATATATTTGAAAACACTTGACCTGATAACTGGTTGTGACTTAAGGCCAGTCTGAAATGGGTTTGCCTTTAGTTGGCTCTGGATGGTAGAGTTCAGGACTATTTGCTGCTGGCTTTGTTGACTTTAAACTGTTGGTAGTTTATTTTTTGGGCAGTTAGATGTATGCCTTTGTTTAAGATCACCTCATTGGAAAAGTTGGCAGTCCAAGAATATGTTCTGAGAAGAATACTTGAGTATTCATTCTCAATTTACCTGAATCGTATAAATATTTTATTAGGTTTGTTCATAATCTATTGTATTTCTAAGTAAACAAGCTCTCTAGAAATAATTTCTACTTCTTTGATCATTTAAAATGTATCAGGGGCGCCTGGGTGCCTCAGTCTGTTGGGCAGTTGGGTGTCTGAGTCTTGATTTCGGCTCAGGTCATGATCTCACAGTCATGTGATCATGAGCCCAGCCCCAGGGGCTCTGCACTGGGTGTAGAGCCTGCTTAAGATGTTCTCTCTCTCCTTCTCCCTCTGCCCCTCCCCCCCCAAAATAATAAATGAAAATAAAAAAATACATTAAATAAGTTGATACAGATCACAAAGATTAGTGGTATCTATTAGCTAGATACCAGTGAAATGTCTCTCTGTGCAAGTTCATTTTAGTTGTTCCTGTTAAATTCAAGTGTAAGTTTTAAAAAAAGATTGTGGTCTTGTTTATGAACTAAATGATTATTTTGCATATTTAGTTCAAAGGGAACTGAAAAACAGGCTATAAGTGCCTATGGAAAGACACATGCATTTATGATTATGCTTAAAGCTTGCAGTTGAAAATTAAGATTTAGCCTTAGAGTCAATGAATTGATACTAATTTTAGGCCAATTATTTGCTGTTTGTTATCTGCCACTGATTCATTGTTGGTGAGCAAAATGGCTTTAAAACAGCTGTCTATACATTTTGGATGGAAACAGTTAAACTCCAAGTCCTAATGGTGAAGAAGCAGGGAATGACTGCTTCCATTCTGATCCTCTCCTGGTGTCATTTCATCTCATAATTCCCCTCGCCTTTACTTAATCCTCAAGGCTAACTCTAAAGCAAAACTCTTCAATGAAAGTATAATGGGATCACAGATGCAATTCAAACTCTTCTAGAAGCCACATAAAAGAGTGAAACAAAACAGGTATTATTAGTTTTAATATGTTGTACCGAACCCAATAAATCAAACTATTATTGCAACATGTACTCAGTATGAAAACTATCAATAAAACCTATTACATTCTTTTTTTTACTTTATATCTTGAGACTTTTATCTGTAGAGCATATTTTAATTTGGACCAGCCACATTTGAAGTACTCAATAGCTACATGTGGCTAGTGGCTACCATATTGGACAGCGTAGCTGTAGAAAGGCCAACTCAACATACTGGTGTCCAGGAAAGAAATCAGGTTTGGGAGCAGATAGTATCTGTAGTGCTTTCTAAGTTTCCTCATTTTACAGATGAAAAAACTGGAATCAAGAAAAGTTGGATTGCCCAGTATCAAAGCCCAGACCCTTTCCTCTGACTTCTGGTCTCTTTCGTCATCACCCTGACTCTTCCTTTTCCTGTTCCACATTCTGTGACTACTTCAGTGTGTCCCAAATGTTAGGTGGTTGCCATCAGTTATTTAAGCGAGGAGCCTTAAGATCTTCCCCACTAAAGAACATATGGTCCGATCTGGACAAAACTCTGTTTCGGGGCAGAGTAAATAAAGTTGCCAGGTATATCTAGAACCTTTTTTTGGTATGCGCACTGTTGGAGTAGGAAATGGGAAGATCCTTTGGGACCCAGGGTGTGTGACCCAACACTAGTTGGATTGTCAGCTGCCCACTGAAAGGAAAGATCTACAGGGCACTATTACAAACATTTTGTTGTGTATATGCAGTCTGTTTCTGGAAACAATGGGGTTAAGTTTTCCTTTTTCTTCTTTTATTTTCTGGAAGGCTGCGCCTGTGTGTGCCCATAGTTCTTACCCAATTATACATAAAGTGTGATGTTTTTTGACAACTTAAGCCCAATGCACTCCTGGCATGTTATTTTCAGAATGTAAGCAAATGTGGAAAGCTTTCTGCATGGCATGGTGGGTTGGCAAAGACGGGATCACCGTGCTCCTGGGATCATTGCTGTAAAGTATTTGTTTTACAACATGAAAATGCATGTTGGGTGAACTTTGAGAGTTGGAGGTTATTTTTCTAAAATATTCATCAGCCTGGATGTTGTAGATTGTGTAAGAGTGCTTTGAAAAGAATTTTAAGTTTACTCATGTGACTTAGGTTCAGTGATTTTAGGTTTCGTGTTAAATTTAACCATTTTTCTATATGAACCTTAGGACTTCTCATCTGGGCTAGCCTTTACCCACAAAAGCACTCCTGATCGTTAATATAAGCATGCATTATATTTTCTTCATATTCTGTGAATAAAATAATTGTATCCTGCAAATCCTGATGTATGGGATAATAACTGAGAAGATACATGTCTTCCAGGAATGACTTAAACAGAGATATCTGTATTTCCTTTAGCAATTGTCTATTAAAAAATTATCTTTAAACTTAAAAAATTCACCATTCTTTTTAGCAATTTTGCCAATATTTTGCGTAGTAAATATAACCAAGAGGAATAGAAGTTTAGAGATTTTAATGTTTGAGGGAGTCTTTTTAAAAAAAATTTTTTTTTTTTAACGTTTATTTATTTTTGAGACAGAGAGAGACAGAGCATGAACGGGGGAGGGTCAGAGAGAGAGGGAGACACAGAATCTGAAACAGGCTCCAGGCTCTGAGCGGTCAGCACAGAGCCCGACGCGGGGCTCGAACTCACGGAGTGTGAGATCGTGACCTGAGCCGAAGTCGGCCGCTTAACCAACTGAGCCACCCAGGCGCCCCGAGGGAGTCTTTTTTATTATGATTCTGTTTAAGTTAGAATTTTTTAAATGGAAAAGTATTACAAGTACATTGTAGGTAACTTAGAGAAAATATAAAATCACATATAATCCTATCGCCCACAAATATGTGTTTTATGTCATGTTTTTAAAATTTTGTTTATTTATTTATATTAATATACACACACATGAATGAATGAGTTGGGGAGGGGCAGAAAGAGAGAGGGAGAGAGAGAGACTCCCAAGCAAGCTCTGCATTTTCAGCACAGAGCCTGATGTGGGACTCAAAGTGTGAGATCATGACCTGAGCTGAAATCAAGAGTCAGGCACGTAACTGACTGAGCCACCCAGGCTCATTTTTTGAAATGTCATTTTTAAAAAGCAATTTATTTATTTATTTATTTATTTATTTATTTATTTATTTATTTATTTATTTTATAATTTACATCTAAGTTAGTTAGCATATAGTGCAATAATGATTTCAGGAGTAGATTCCAGTGATTCATCCCCTATGTGTAATACCCAGTGCTCATCCCAACAAGTGTCTCCCTTAATGCCCCTTATCCAGTTAGCCCATGCCCCCCTGGGTGGCTCCGTAGGTTGACTCTTTATTTCATCTCAGGTCGTGATCTCACGGTGCATGGGATTGAGCCCCGCATCAGGCTCTGTGTGGAGCCTACTTGGGGTTCTCTCTCTTCCCCCCCGCCTCTCTCTCTCTGCCCCTTCCCTGCTTGTGCTTGTTCTCTCTCTCTCTCTTAAAATAAATAAACTTAAATACAGCATTTTTGAGATCATGCTGTAAATTCTATCATATATCCTGCACTTTATTCCTTAACATTAAATCTTAGGCTGTGATAAGCTCTTTGTGAATATAATGTTGAATGGGTCTATGAATCTGTTTGGGGCAACAGGAGCTATATAATTATGTGTGTGTGCTTTTTAATTTGGCATTTCCAACCCAAACTGAGGTTGGAAGTAGTGACGTGAGAAAGGATCGTGTGCCAAATACCTGTTAATATTTTTTAAGTGTTTATTGAGTGACCTATATTGCTGCCCTCAAGTAGTGTTCAACATGGTGGTCCTTCACCTATAATGTAGTACTTAAAGAAAATGAGATGGACAGAAACCATGGGATTAACCACCACAGAGAAAGAAGGAAAACCTGAGGTCCCAATTCAGTCAAGCAATCCTCTTATTTAATAATTCCATGATCACTTGTGTAGAAAGAAGTTTGACCATAAGAAGTTGTTAAACTTGACAGGCAGACATAGCCAGGGCTCGAATGTAGACATCAGTGAAACTGCGATTTCAGCCATCCAGTGGAAGCATTAATTTTGTTGCATGATTACACGGATGTAAATAAAGCTCTGTCCTTTCCATTTCCCTCCTTTTCAAACGTCTCTCCTGACAGGTCACCTGGGTGGCTCAGTCGGTTAAGCATCAGACTTCTCCTCAGGTCATGGTCTCGAGGTTTGTGAGTTCAAGCCCCGCACGCGTCAGGCTCTCCACTGTCAGTGCTGAGCCCGCTTCTGATCCTCTGTTTCCCCCTCTCTCTGCCCCTCCCCTACTCGTTCTGCCTGTCTCTCTCTCTCAAAAATAAATAAACATTTAAAACAACAAAGTCTCTCCTGACTTAATGTGGCTAAAAAATGTCAGAAACATTTAGTCTCAGAAGTTCCCAAAGGTAGGAATATTTAGCCACAAAAAAGAACTAGATTTGTCTTTATTTTTTTTAATTTTTTTTAACGTTTATTTATTTTTGAGACAGAGAGAGACAGAGCCTGAACGGGGGAGGGGCAGAGAGAGAGGGAAACACAGAATCGGAAGCAGGCTCCAGGCTCTGAGCCATCAGCCCAGAGCCCGATGCGGGGCTCGAACTCATGGACCGCGAGATTGTGACCTGAGCTGAAGTCGGATGCTTAACCGACTGAGCCATCCAGGCGCCCCCTAGATTTGTCTTTAAATTTAACAGTGTGTGATGAGATTCCTCCTCCGTAGAACCTTTTGTAAGGTTGTGGATCTCATTTAGGCAAACCCATGTAATCTGTGATTATTAACTGCTGTTTACATGGCCAGTAAACCAGTTTTATAGTCTGTTTCACATTCTAGGTTTTTGGAGCAGGGACTATGTTGTTTACTTATTCTTTACTTATAAATAAATACAGTGCTGTAAATTTATAGTGAATAAATGCCACCCCAGTAGCCTAAACCTTTTTCTTTTTCTTCTCATGTCTCCACAATCTACTGCTCTTTGTTGAAATGGAATGTAACCTTTCACAACTAACCGTATCTTTGAGCTTCCACTTTTTTTGTTTTTAAACTTTCTTTACCCTCTCTTTCCCCCCATCCCATATCCAATAAAATTTATAGGCCTTTTCTCCTGTTGATCTGCCTTTTGTCAGTTTAAGTTGCATGGCCTCAGTATGCTGAACCAAGAGGGTAAAGGAAAACCTTTTTCCCTTTCCTTTAAGTATATGCAAAGGCTGTGAGGTGGGACCATGCTGGGGCATGCTGTCTGAGGAGGTATGTGAGCCATTACAAATGACCCACCAGTCGTGTATACGTAATTTATCAATAACAGTTCATGTTGATGAATCGTTTGTAAAAATCGGCAGTAAGTGTCCTCCATACTGGATTTTACTCAGTCTTGGAGAAGAATGTATATTTCAATCCAAAGGAATTTATGGAAGACCTTCTGTTTTCTAAACACTTAAGATAGCTCTTACAGTACATAATAATTTCTCTTGGCCTCTGCATTTAATGATTTTTTTAAGACGGGGAAAAGTACTGTCTTACAGTTATTTTAGTTTGGTGTGTGTGTGTGTGTGTGTGTGTGTGTGTGTGTGTGTGTGTGTGTGTGTGTTTTGTCCCAACTGAAAGAACTTGGCGTTAGAAACTTGGCAGTTAATCATGTCATACTGTTGTGATTTATTAGTTCTGAGATAAACACCTCTATTTTTAGCATATGTAAAAATAGATGCTTCCTTGGCTTTTGCTAGAATAATAAGAATAAGAAGAAACTTACGTACCTCTTTCTATGACCCATGCACTGTGGGAAGTGCTCTTCATGTAATCCTCAACAGCATCCTGTGAGGTAGCTACTGGTATCTCCATTTCTTTTTTGTTTAAGTTTATTTATTTTTGAGAGAGAGACAGAGAGAGAGAGTGGGGGGGGGGTGGCAGAGAGAGAAGGAGAGAGAGAATCCCAAGCAGGCTCTGCACTGTCAGCACAGAGCCTGATGTAGGGCTCGAACTCACAAACTGTGAGATCATGACCTGAGCTGAAACCAAGAGTCAGATGCTTAACCGACAGAGCCACCCAGGTGCTCCTGTTGTCCCCATTTCTTATATCGACTGTCAGCTGGCGGGGGCAGGGGACAGCTTAAAGAGCTGTCTTCTTTTTAATTTTTATTTATTTAGAGAGTGGGGGAGGGGAGGGTGGAGGAGGGGCCAAGAGAGAGAATCCCAAGCAGGTTCCATACTATCAGTGCAGAGTCGGACACAGGGCTCGATCTCATGTGAGATCATGACCTGAGCCGAAATCAAGAGTCTGACGTTCAACTGACTGAGTCACCCAGGTGCCCCTTCGCTGTCTGTCTGCTTAACCACTTCCGTCCCCTGCCTCCAGCAAAGTGGAATGATGGGTGGAGTTCAGCCAGTCTCTCCTCTTGGACCAGGCAGTTAGCTCCTTGAGGAAGCAAGCTTTGACAGCCACTGTTTGGTAAGAAGAAGGTCTGACCAGTTCCACCCTCAGTTCTGCTGCTCCCCTCCCTCCGGCCTCACTTGTATGAACTTCTGAGCACCCATGTCTCCACAAGAAGTCTTTCCCTTCCTCTGCAGCCACGCCCATTCCTCCCCTTTCTCTCACCCCAGATAGAATGATCCAGACCGTAGGCGTTGGAGTCATTTAGACTTTGCATCTGAGTTCACAGCTTCTTTAGATACTAACTAGAGCTATGACCGCAGGAAAATGGCTTCACTTCCCTTAACCTAAATGTCCGTGTCTGTGAAATATCTGTAAATAGGCTGATCAGCAGAGAAATTTGAATTAAGAATAAGGTAGAAAGTCCAGAGCCTGGCCCATAGTGGGCTCTGAAAGAACAATGGCTCTGATTTTCCACTTCAGGCCTCTTTGTAACATCTCCTCTTGGACCCTTCAGAACTGTCCTTGGTGTTCAAGTCAGCTACACTTTACCCTGTGAAGATGCCACGGCTGGGGGAGAGGTCCCGTTGCCTATGGCACTGCACCCCTTTTTCAGCTCTATCAAACAGCTGCAAGGCGGTAGCATCTCCACATTTCGTTGGTAACATTTTTGACATCTGAAAATAGGAATGACATTTAAAATTATGCCTAGGGACGCCTGGTGGCTCAGTCACTTGGGCGTCCGACTCTTGATTTCAGCTCAGGTCATGATCTCACAGTTCATGGGTTCGAGCCCCACATTGGGCTCCATGCTGGTAGCACAGAACCTGCTTGAGATTCTCTGTCTCCCTCTCTCTCTGCCCCTCTCCCTCTTGCTCTCTCCCTCCCCCCTTCAAAAAAAAAATAAGTATTTAAAATAAATACATAAAATGCTACGTAAACTTTGTGGTCGAGTTACTAGAGTTTGAAACGTCTGTGAACCCAGTAGAAAAAAACCACTTGGGAAGGAATCTAAAGAATGCTTGTCCAGGATGCAGCTCTGTTGCCTGTCCCCTTTCCTGCCCCTCCTCCTTCTGCCCCTCCTTGGCATTTTCAGCAGTGACCCTGCACAAGTGACAGCTTTGGCTACTTAAGACCAGCTGGAGACAGCCACCAAATTCCTGACTGCTATCTCTCAACGATCTCTGCTAACCCCTTTGAAAACAAAGAGATTGTTTACCGCACGTCACAGGGGACTGGGAAGGAGGTAATTGAGAGATCTTTCTGGAGGGACCTGTGGCTTCTGAGCCCTGGCAGAAGATTCCTGAAATGGTAGTAGGCAGGACTTATGGATCTGTTCACGTGTAGCATTGACTGTGTATTAGAAATGTGCATTTCTTTTTTTTTTTTTTTAACGGCAGGGAACTTGTGTTTATTTTTTTTAAGTTTATTTATTTATTTTGAGAGAGTGAGCATGAGTGGGGGAGGGGCAGAGAGAGAGAGAGAGTCCCAAGTAGGTTTTGTATCATCAGTGCAGAGCCCGAACCGTGAGACTGTGACCTGAGCTGAGATCAAGAGTAGGACGCCCGGGGCGCCTGGTGGCTCAGTTCAAGTGTCCGACTTCAGCTCAGGTCATGATCTCGCCCTTTTTGAGTTCAGGCCCCGTGTCGCGCTCTGTGCTGACAGCTCAGAGCCTGGAGCCTGCTTTGGATTCTGTGTCTCCCCTTCTCTGTGCCCCTCCCATGCTCATGCTCTGTCCCTCTCTGTTTCTTGATAATAAATAAACGTTAAAAAAAAGAAAAAAAGAGTAGGACACTTAACCTATTGAGCCACCCAGGTGCCCCTAGAAATGTGCATTTCCCACCACATTTAATCCCTGTATTTCTGGACTCAGGTCATGAGGACATTAGATTCAGGAGAAAATCACCATGTACCTTTGGTGGTTTCAGGGGACTTTTAAATTTTGTGAATTCACAAAAGGTGATTTCAATGTAGCAGTCTGTGTTTTGGTTTGTGTAGGTTTAATTTTAGGGTGGGGTCTTATTCTGGAGTGGGGGAGGGACTGGAGTTTTCTTTTTTTTTTTTTTTTTAACATTTATTTATTTTTGGGACAGAGAGAGACAGAGAATGAACGGGGGAGGGGCAGAGAGAGAGGGAGACACAGAGTCGGAAAAAGGCTCCAGGCTCTGAGCTGTCAGCCCAGAGCCCGACGCGGGGCTTGAACCCACTGACCGTGAGATCGTGACCTGGCTGAAGTCGGACGCTTAACCAACGGCGCCACCCAGGCGCCCCGGGACTGGAGTTTTCAAGACAAACCCAGGGTACTAATGGGGTTTTGATGTTCTGATTCTAGAAGGATATACTCCACCCCCTCCCCCCACTTCTTCCTTCTGTCCTGGCATGTGTAAGGCCCTATCAGGTGTTAGTCTGTGTGATCCTATTACACCCACATCCTGTAGCTGCATCCAAGTGCTTTGAGGCCGACTTAATATGGATTAATTTAACAGTTGCTCTGTGAAAGCAGTTGCTCTCGGCTTCTGGTCTCTAATGAATTAATCAAGCCATATAAAAGGTGTTTTTCCCCTTTAAGAAGTCACATCTTCCTACAAATCTATAGACCGATAAAGTGAAACTAAAATGCTTCCCTCTAAAATTAGTGTATTATATTTAAAACCTTTAGCCTGAGACTGGTTATGACATGCTCCTTTATTAAATTCCTAGTCAGGTGCTTCTTCATAAAAATAAAGCTTATATAAATGGTAGTCCTCAAAGGTTACACTATTCTGTTTTGGCAGTTTGACCTTTCACAGTAGCCAAATAAATATTTTTTACACTGAGAAGAGAATCATTTAACATTTGTGCTACAGCAGTATGCCAAGTGAATTCAGATCCTGAACGCAATAGATGAGACTCTAGGTGGAAAATACACTGATGGAAGAGAGAAGACCAGTCTATACTGTGTTAGGGAGGTAGCTGTATAGGGAGGGATGTTTGTAACAGACACTCAGGAAAATTGACACAATTAAGTCATCTTGGAAAACCATTAGGGTAAGAATAGCCAGAAAAGTCTAAAGAAAACCGTAAAACTGTAGAAATCACAACTGCATAGCGAGTGCAAAGACAAATCAGTGGGACAAAATGGAAGTGTAGAATTAAGCTTGTGTGAATATTACATTCATATGTAATTAGTACAGGATATGAAATTAGCGCCGGAGAAGGGTGCTGTTCCACAGCAGAAGGGTAAAGGATAGATTATTCAGTAAGTGGTATTGGGATATCTGCCCACAGAGAGAAGCTAGGTGATTATAATATTTACAGTCTGTAACAAAGGGCACATTTCTTTATTCCACAAAGTGCTCTTACAAATCAATTAGAAATACTAAATATGAACATCCTGAGGGAAAATGAGTGAGACGTTTTAAAAACTTTTATGAAAAAGATGAAAACATTTATAAAAGAGAGTAGTATGATGAATCCCCCAATACCTGTCACCCAGCCTCCGAAATTATAAACTTCTCACCAACCTTATTATCTCCTATTATCTTTAGCTAAATGCCTCCCTCACTTTTCCTCACTGGGCTCTTTTGAAATAAATTCATTCATGTCATTTTACCCATCATATTTCATTGTGATATCCTATCATAATCAATTCCAAAAGAATTAAAAGGAAATACCCAAGGGAAAAATATTTAATAGAGCGTAGTCAGGAAAAATATACACAGCCAATAAACCTATGAAGTTATGCTCAATCTCATTAGTAATTTGGGAAATGCAAATTAAAGGTGGGCTAACAGTATTTAGCCATCTGATTGGCAGAGACTGAAAAGTCTTGTCAGAGTTGGCAAGAATGTGAAGAAACACATTTTCTTCTACTGTCAATGGTACAGAAGTCTTTAAGAGCAGTTATTCAAAACTTTATGTGCATACCCCTCGATTTAGCAATTCTAGGAATTAGGAGCAATGTATATTGTATGAGTGCCCACAGAAGAGGACATTATTGGAGCATTGATTGTATCAATTGAACAAATGTATCTTTTCTACTGCACCAAACTTGGAATAGAATTCCATCATACCTCTAAAATAGTGTTGAGTGAAAAAAGGAATTTGCAGAAAGCAAGCATAATGAATACTGAGGAAAATTATATATATATATATATACACACACACACACACACACACATAATATGTCTATATCATATATGTAATAAATAGGTATAATAATATATAATATGCATATACACACACATATATACATATAAAACAAAATTTATGTGCATTGGACGTAGCTGGACAAGTGGGAATATTAACCTCCATACTAATGAGGACAGTGGCTGAATAGAATGTCTCTGAAAGAGTCAAGTAAATCTAAGAAAATTTGCCTCTGGATAATGAGACATTGGAATGGAGGAGAGGGTAGGGCATATTACTTTTTATGCTGTCACCTTCTATATGTTTTAGTCTTTGTCACTGTAAGCAGACACTTTATTTTTTCTATATGTTACCTTAAGTAACACATTATTTTTTTTATTTTTATTTTTTTTTCAATTTTTTTAAATTAAAAAAAAATTTTTTTTTCAACGTTTATTTTTATTTTTGGGACAGAGAGAGACAGAGCATGAACGGGGGAGGGGCAGAGAGAGAGGGAGACAGAATCGGAAACAGGCTCCAGGCTCTGAGCCATCAGCCCAGAGCCCGATGCGGGGCTTGAACTCACGGACCGCGAGATCGTAACCTGGCTGAAGTCGGATGCTTAACCGACTGCGCCACCCAGGCGCCCCTTTTCTTTTTTTTTTTTAATTTTTTTTTTGACACTTTATTTTTTTAATGTTTACTTTGAGAGAGAGAGCAAGAGAGAGCATGAGCAGGGGAGCGGCAGAGAGAAAGAGGGGACAGGATCTGAAGCAGGCTGTGTCCTGACAGCAGAGAGCCTGATGCGGGAAGACCTGTATTTTGATGTGATACGTAGAATCTTTCCTATATATCACTAGCTATAGATTTCTTTTTTTCTTTTTTTTTAACGTTTATTTATTTTTGAGACAGAGAGAGACAGAGCATGAACAGGGGAGGGGCAGAGAGAGAGGGAGACACAGAATCTGAAACAGGCTCCAGGCTCTGAGCTGGCAGCCCAGAGCCCGACGCCGGGCTCGAACTCATGGACCGTGAGATCACGACCTGAGCTGAAGTCGGATGCTTAACCGACTGAGCCATCCAGGCATCCCTAGATTTCTTATCAGTTGAATGGAAATGTTCTCTCTCCCACTGAATGCCATACTGGAATTTGTTATATTTCCTGAATTTTAATCCAGAAAGTTACTGAAAAGAATGGACCATGAGAAAATATTTGTTTTTAATCTTACTGATAGTTTCCTAATAGATGGAAATTATAACTGCCTTTTTAATTAAAGGTTGAATGTAGACCCTCGTAAGTTAACAAATGTTTTAATGACTCTTTGGGTATGGGAGATTCTAATAAAACATACATCACTTAAGATGAAAATAATCTGTGCAATATCATGCCTAATTAAAACAGTAAATTGAGAGTGTATCAGGCAATAATGTAAACTAAATACGATATCTGAAGAACATTCTTTCCTTCATAACAAAGGCAGGGCAAAGACTATCTCAAAATGAAAGATGAACAAAATTAGGTTTAGTGAGTCTGCATAATTTGCCCCCAAATCACAGGAACAACAACAGGGCTGAGGTTGGAACTCGGGCTCCTGATATTTCATGTCAAAGTGACTTGACCACAGCCCCTCTCTGCAGTATAAAGTAAAAAAGGACAGTAACCCCAAAAGGCTTGATTTTCAAACCTTCATTATTTTTGAAGGCATCTTTGTTACTTACCTTTTAACATGTTTGTTTGTTTTTTTTTGGCTTAAATGTGAAATACTTAACATTTAAGCTTTTTTTTTTTCTGTCTTAAAATTGATTTTCCGTGTTCACTTGATGGATCAAAACTATATCAGAATCGGTTCCCTTTCCACATTGGCTATAAAAGTTGGAGGTTATGGCAAGTGAAGTAATATTGGATTTTTCTAAAGCTGTCTTCGACCTTGAATAAATTAAATTTCTGATCAACTTCAGTGATTTTTTTTTTATATCAACCTCTTTTTGTATAAATACAGTATTGACGCTTCCACCATAAGTTTTGCTGATAACTGAAATACAGGTAGGGTGTATTTTTACTCCTTTTCTTAAGTGACACTGAGTGACAGTGTCTTAATTTTGAGTCCGGGAACCTCTAACAGGATTGAAATGGGTCTGCAGAAAAGTGAGCGTGAAGCATGGTGAAAATGAGCACATGATACGTCCGCTCGGAGAAGTGTTTACTGCAGTAAACCAGCCACAACTTTCTTAGCAAACCCCACAGGGAGCGTTCAGGCTAGAGACTTCTGGTAGGGAAGCGTCTTAAATTTCCCTCGGTCCTTAACACGCCCGCCTTGGTGGCCAAGATAGGTCACCTGGTCACAGTGCATCCTGCCAGCTTTGAAGGAGCCCCTGTTAGTATTGATCAAGCCACTTACACCCCCAAACATGTCACATTGAAATGCCAGCATAGTCGCCTTAATGGTTGCAAACATCCCTTTTGGGTACCCTGTTGTTTTTTTTTGTTTTGTTTTTTTTCAACGTTTATTTATTTTTGAGACAGAGAGAGACAGAGCATGAACGGGGGAGGGGCAGAGAGAGAGGGAGACACAGAATCTGAAACGGGCTCCAGGCTCTGAGCTGTCAGCACAGAGCCCGACGCGGGGCTCTAACTCACGGACAGTGAGATCGTGACCTGAGCCGAAGTCGGACGCTTAACCGACTGAGCCACCCAGGTGCCCCGGGTACCCTGTTATCTAGACCTGACATCTGTGTACGGCTCTCCTTCCCCATGCAGTGCTGTCCATGGGTTACATAGTGTGACTGGTAACACACATGTGCTCCTTCACAGTTGGTTATTTATCTACGAGCTGTTCGCCTTCTGTGCAAGTCAGAGGCCTTCTTCAGGTCCAGCAAAAACAGCTCATTATCTTTCTGAATTCTGGAATGCTTTATTTGTGAAACTCTTTACGTAATAGTTTCTTTTTGAAAGCTCATCTTACTCTTACGAAGATTAGAAGAGATAATACAGCCGGGAGGACAATGGTGTCAGCACAATAAATATTTATTATTATTACTACTGCCGTCAGCCAGCGTTGGTGATTGGCTCAGAACATTTGCCAGACGGTTTTAGTGGCTCTGTCCCTGTACACACCCATGTTGATGAGGGACAGCATGTAACCTTAGCCCTCTGCCTTGTCCCCAAAGTGAAAGAACTCAGTCATCCACAGCCCTGCCTATACATATTGTCAGTGGAAAATTACAAGCAGTCTGTCGTCTTCTCTTTGGTTTTGTTGCTTGCTTTCCTCTTGTAATGTGGCTGTGCCCAAAATGTAGGCAAAATTAGGAAATTGTAAAATACATACTGTCAGGCTATTCATGAAACGTTAAGTAACATTCAGGTTGATTTGTGGTTTTAGCAAACTTCTGAGGCTTATAGGGGACAAATGGCATGTAGTTTTCCGAGAGTTTTAATGAGACTCTTTGTGTTGGTATTTGCAACTTCAGATTTACATGTCCTTGTTGGCATTCCTGTTGTTGCTTCTTTCTTAGGCAGTTTTCATCTCATTCTTACAGTGTTCTCTGAGGTAGGTACAATTTTATCCCCTAATTTACAGATGAGCCCAAATCACGGCCTTTTGTCCATGGTCACAGTCAGGGGGTCGAATTTAAGCCTGTATGCTGTCTGATTCCAAATTTCTTCTCTTTTCTACTCTAGAATGTCTACATAAATGAATTGTTTTCCTAGACTTCTAGTGTCAAAGCTAGAAAGGAACTTGAGAACCTTAACCCAGGCACTCACCGCGATGGTTGTAATACGTGTTGCCATTCTTTCAATAGTTAATTGCTTTAATTTGGCAGTTGAAAGTGTCTATTGACCCCAGCACCACTCCCACCCCTGCTGCCTTAGCTACTAGTGTTTCTTTTTTTTTTTTTTTAATTTTTTTTCAACGTTTTTATTTATTTTTGGGACAGAGAGAGACAGAGCATAAACGGGGGAGGGGCAGAGAGAGAGGGAGACACAGAATCGGAAACAGGCTCCAGGCTCCGAGCCATCAGCCCAGAGCCTGATGCAGGGCTCGAACTCACGGACTGCGAGATCGTGACCTGGCTGAAGTCGGATGCTTAACCGACTGCGCCACCCAGGCGCCGCTACTAGTGTTTCTTTATCACCAGATTTTTAAAGGTGTTAATTCAGCCATTTTCTATTAAGTTTCCTATATTGGTTAAACTTAAGTTACTCTCCTTCTGGTTGAGATGCAGTAGACTTTGAATTTGCTGAAATGCAAACTGTCCTCTTGATTCCAGCTGTTTTTAGAGGTCTGATTTGGACGAAGCAGTTAGTGAGAATGAACTCACTGGTAAACCTCTGACAGAATTTCAGGCCGTCCTTGTTTAGCATTCTGCTCCTCCTGCCCTACGCTGCCACTATGCTTTGTGTTGAGAAATTTACAAAAGGAAATTGTTTTACTGTATCCGGGCTGTGGTTGTCCATTGTTGGCTCTACATCACCTCTTAACTTGGCCCCAGTGCCTGTGATCCACGCCTAAATCGCATGGCCTTGCTGTGCTCAGTGGGAATTGGGTTAGTTCTGATGCCCTGGTGATTCACCCTGCCTGAGACAGAAAGGTCTGACGAGTGCGGGTCACTTGTGGTCACTGTAGCAACAGTTTGTTGATCTTCGGGAGCATTCCACAGCTGCTGATGTAATTGGAAATGATTGGAGCAAGGACCCCCCCCAGATTCAAATGGACCTATGAGAGGGCCTGGCACCCAGCTTATTAACTGTTTAAGCGAGTTCTGTGAAGGATGCATTTTTTGTTTCAAGTCTGTGTTTGGGTAAGGTGAAACTCTGTTCTCAGACATTAGTATCTTTCTGTAAGTTGCAACATTATAAAAATTTAGAACTATCAGTAGGGATGACGTTTACAAATTATTCAGTACCTTTGTAATTTGTGAGTCCCTGAAATGCAATTCTCTAACCAGGGTGATAACTCTTTGTAAAACACTCTTGCTCTGCCTGAAAATTCTGTTTAGTGAGATGCTTCTCATAGAGGGTGTATTGAGCTTTTAAAAATTATAGCTCCTTTTAAAAAAAATCCGGTAATTTGCAGGAATGGATCATGGAATAACCCCTAGTGTGGTCTGGGGGAAGGCCAGTGATTTAAATTTTTTTTTTAATGTTTTTACTTATTTTTGAGACAGAGAGAGACAGAACATGAGCAGGGGAGGGGCAGACACAGAATCCGAAGCAGGCTCCAGGCTCTGAGCTGTCAGCAACAGAGCCCAACACAGGGCTTGAACTCACAGAGTGTGAGATCATGACCTGAGCGAAAGTCGGACGCTCAACCGACTGAGCCACCCAAGTGCCCCAAGGCCAGTGATTTAATGATCACTCTAGTGGATGCTGATGGAAGCTAACATCACTAAAGTATATTTACCTGTAGAGTTACAAAACGTTGACCAGACTATGAGCTTTTAGAAGCAACCCTTTGGACCCTTCACAAGGGAAAAGGATAGTTTTATACACAATTATTTGATAATGAGTTACCTTTGATTTTAAAGTTTTTCCTCATGATAAAATGCATTCTTCTCAAGGGCAAAGAGGATGCACTGTTAGCTCTTCTGTGCATTAACATACCTTCTTCCCTTTCTTTACTTATTTCAGATCTTTTACTTACATTGCCTCGTGGTGTTTCTTGTAGCCCCTGCAGTTCAAGATATTGATCAACGTTTTCTACCATATTAAAATGTACAGACTCGATCTGAAATCATGGTTCAGAGTAATATGACATCTTACAAAAGTACAGTTGACTTAAAATTTTTTTTTTAAATTTAAATCCCATGTTAGTGAGCATAGTATAATAATGGTTTCAGGAGTAGAATTCTGTGATTCATCACTTACATATAACACCCAGTGCTCATTCCAGCAAGTGCCCCCCTACCATTGACTTTTTTTTTTTTTTTTTAATTTTTTTTTTCCAACGTTTATTTATTTTTGGGACAGAGAGAGACAGAGCATGAACGGGCGAGGGGCAGAGAGAGGGAGACACAGAATCAGAAACAGGCTCCAGGCTCTGAGCCATCAGCCCAGAGCCCGACGCGGGGCTCGAACTCACGGACCGTGAGATCGTGACCTGGTTGAAGTCGGACGCTTAACCGACTGCGCCACCCAGGCGCCCCAATTGACTTTTGAACAAAGCAGGGGTAGGGTCACTGACCAGCCAGCCCCCCGCTTGGGTCGTTGAAAATCCACATATGATTTTTGACTCCCCCAAAACTCAACTGCCAATAGTCTACTGTTGACTGGAAGTCTTATCAATAACATAAACCAATTAACACATATTTTAAATATCATAATATATACTGTATTATAAGGTAAGCTAGAGAAACTATTACTAAGAAAATCATAAAGAAGAGAAAATACATTTACAGTTTTGTAACGTATTGATCAAAAAAATTTTGTATAAATGGACCCACGCAGTTCAGACCTGTGTCGTTCACTGGTCACCTGTATGAGGGTGTCATGATGTTTCCCCACAGTCTGCATACGTTTGCAAACACCTCATTGCTTGCCAAGAAGGTAAGCAATAGTGTTGAAGGAAGTCTTCCTTTACTTTTCCTTAGATCAAATAGTAAGTAACCAAACCACAGTTTGCTTTTTGAGTCAGTTAGATTTCCATTTTGTGTTTGCAGTTGATAAATATTGAGTAAGAGTTACCATGATGTTATATCCATTGGAAACTATCTACTGACAAATTATTTATGAAATTGGGAGAATGATGTTTTATAAATTCTTTTAATCCTTTGGTTTAATCCTGCATTTTAATCTTATAACATGCATACCGTTTGTGTGTAGTTTACATAATCTGACAAATTTCCAAAGGGATTCAAAACATTTTTGTAATGTTTATTTTTGACGGAGAGAGAGAGAGAGAGAGAGAGAGTGAGAGTGTCAGAGCACAAGTAGGGGAAGGGCAGAGAGAGAGGGAGACAGAGTCCAAAGCAGGCTTCAGGCTTCAAGCTGTCAGCACAGAGCCCCTCGCGGGGGCTCGAACTCACAAGCTATGAGATCAGGACCGGAGTTTAACCGACTGAGCTACCCAAGCACCCCAAAACATTTTTATTATGAAAAATTTCAAGCATACGTCTCATTCACCTTCAACAACGGACTACATTTTGCTGTTCTTGTTTAAGTGCACACACACACACACACACACACACACACACACACATATTTTTGTTAGTTGTTTGTAGTATTTTAAAGTAAGCTCTAGGCATCATATCATTTTACCTGTAAATACTTTTGGTCGTAGGTTTCTAAACGGATCTGATGCAAGATTTTACATTTAGAGCGGTATCGACTAGAAAAAAAGCCACCAGATATTAGTACATGTTTTGTTATTAACTTAGAGAATCTTGGTGCATCTGGGCGGCTCAGTCCTCTGCCCCTCCCCCACTCATGTTCTGTGTCTCTCTCTCTCTCTCTCTCAAAAATAAACATTAAAAAAATTTGGAGAATCTTTTAAAATATATTAAAGTGCTTATAAATTTTCTAAATATCATTAGAGCCACAAAAAATACCAACAATTCCCGTTTAAGAGGCAAATGAGTTCCCTAGGAAGCTCTTTGTTTACAGAACAAATACGTATTTTGTTTCATCAGTAAAATCCTAGGGACGGCCATGACTCATATCCACTAAATGAAGGAACAGAAATAAGATCTCTCCTGTCTTTTTATTTATCCCTGGGATGGAAGACCAGAATATTTTTATATTATTGCTAAGTGACTTTTGAAGAACTCTGACATATTATTTAAATTTTAGGGTTTTATATATATATACACACACATATTTAACTGAATTCTACATATACATTTTTGTCTAGTGTTTCCAAATGAGAGATTATAGCTCCTAAAATTTGTCTGGTTTTGGTGTCTTGTTTTCTTCTCTCACGCTCTACAGGGAAGGGGTCTTGTTGGGAGTGTTACCTTGTTAGGATGACAAAGCCTCCTCCCCCCAGCCCACCTCCCACCTACTTGTTTTGTGACAGATGAAAATTATAGCAACTTGAAACCTTTTGGAGTGTGATCACTATTACAAATTTGAGATACTGTAATTGGCATATAACATTAATCTCAGGTGTGCAACATGATGCAATATTTGTATGTATTGCAAAATGATCCCCAGAGTAAGGCTAGTTAACATCCATCATCCTACACAGTTTCAAAATTCTGCTTCTAATTATAATGTTCTAGAGTGTGTAGGGCATGGGTTTTCACTGGGGTTAAAGAGTAAGGCAGCATAACTAATTTTCCTTTTCAAACATTTTGTTTGATTAGGTAGGACCTCAGTCTATAAAATTGGTTGTGGAAACCCGTTTGCTTTCCTTGAAGCCTTAACAACCCGTACCCTTACTTAGCGTCCTCTCAACTACCGAAGCACCTCTAAGGAACCCCAGGGTTCCAGAGAGTACAGTTTGAAAACCAGTGACCCAAGAGGGCTGGTTTCTGGTTTATCAGGGGGAAGGTCATTGTAGCCTCTTCACAGATCTAGCAGCAGGAGACAGATGTGCTTTGCAGTCAAGGCCAAGACTTCATTCTGCGTTAGAAACAAGCTTTAGTTTTTCAGAAAATAATCAACCTGTGTTCTGGGTTTAGCATCTACCTTCTAGGTTGCTCATAGCTTAGATACAAGGAAGTAATCACAAATTTTTACAATAGCATTTCTGAAAATGGATTAGGTACACTGAGGTAAATTAACTGCTCATTAAAAATCCATATTCTGAGGGGTGCCTGGGTGGCTCAGGTCATGATCCCTTGGTTTTTGAGTCTGAGCCCCGCATCAGGCTCACTGATGTCAGCACAGAGCCCTCTTTGGATCCTCTGTCTCCCCCCTCTCTGCCCCTCCTCTGCTTGCGCTCTCTTTTTCTCAAAAAGGAACATTTAAAAAAATCCACATTTTGAAATTATTTATGACTCAAATTGCTATAGAAGCCAAAGACGAATTCTAGAGTTCAGACTTCTGTCTTATAAAATTCAAATGTCAGTGTTTCTTAGGGGGGGCAAACATTGTAGAAACCTTACTGAGAGCCTGAACGATTTTGTGCACGTTAAAAAATAACATTCCTTACAGCCTGATAGCACCGAGATGGAGTAGAATCATCAGATTATCTATTTTTTTAAAGCTTTATTGTGATGGGTGATTGCATATCACGTGTGTGTTGTGTGCGGGGTGGTGGGTGTGAATGGTGGGAGTGGGGGGTTATGTGGGGTGTGGAAGTGGTAAGTTTGGTGCATACGAGTGTGTTGGTTGGGTAAGTCGGTGTGTGTGTGTGTGTGTGTGTGTGTGTGTGTGTGTGTGTGTGTGCATGAGTCTATTCTCAGTCAGAGAGGCAGTGGGGTACAGGATGAGAGGAGCACATATGTGCACGTGACAGAACTACTTCTGAAAGGCAATTCCGAATACTCCTGCCTCTTGTTTTCTCTGCTGCTTCCTCAGTGTATACAAAACACTCCTGGTTTAGTGAACTTGAGAAGATGGAAGTCTAGGACAAGAAAGAGGGAAAGTCAGGTAGGGCTCTTAGACTTCTACAATCTTCAGGAAAGGCTTGCATTTAACATTTGGCAAAGGCAGATATTTCGGAATGAGTTTGAGAAAATAGTAAGTATGTCGACTTCCCTAAGTAGCTTGCGTTTTTCCTGAGATAGGACAGTGGAAATCGAAAATGAAAATTTGGGGTGGTAAACATGAACAAAGGTCTGTATGAAGTGATTGGATTGAATTTGCATTGAATTAAGAAGAAAATTTCTGGATTTGGAATGTGTTTTTTGTGGTTCTGTGGTTACAAGTTAGCAAGTGGTAGAAAATTAAATAGTTTCCATTGATATGTACTTGAATGTCCTTCAGTTACGAAGTCTTTGCATCTCAGGGGGCTGCTTTCAGTCCCTATAAGCTTTCTGACAGATTGGAGAGGTCTTGAATCCGGGGTGAGAAAGTCTGGTGCTGCTGCTATAGAGGTAGTAATATCCACCTGCTTTATCTTCTTGATAAGCTAAGAATTTAAGAAGGTAATTCTAATCCTGGCTTTATCTTTGGCTTGCTGTCTGATTATGCTCAGAGCATAATTATAAGGGATAGTGTCTCTTGCTTCCTATTCACTAGAAACAGAGTAAGTGCATGGCTGTCTTCAAATACTAGGGAGGGCTTCTGGGTGGCTCAGTCGGTTAAGCGTCTGACTCTTGATATTGGCTCAGGTTATGATCTCCTGGTTAGTAGATCGAGCCCTGAACTGGGCTCCGAACTGAGTGGAGCCTGCTTGGGATTCTCTCTCTTCCTCTCTCTCTCTCTTTCTCTCCCCTGCTCCTCCACTCACGTGTGTGTGTGTGTGCACGTGCTCTCTATCTCAGAATAAATAAACTTAAAAAAATACTAGAGGATGGGCACTGTTGTATATGCAGAGGGATGTGATGAAATGTTAACAATGCTGAATGATTTTGACTGAGAATCTTGTTGCAAGTGGAATGATGAAAAATTTTATTTTTAGATACTTGGAAATATTTGGGTTATAAGAATTACCAAGTAGGGGTGCCTGGGTGGCTCAGTCGGTTGGGCATCCAACTCCAGCTCAGGTCATGGTCTCACAGCTCATGAGTTCGAGCCCCCCCATCAGGCTCTGTGCTCACAGCTCAGAGCCTGGAGCCTGCTTCAGATTCTATGTCTCCCTCTCTCTCTGCCCCTCCCCCACTCACACTCGGTCTCTCTCTCTCTCTCTCTCTCTCTCTCTCTTTCAAAAATAAACAAACATTAAAAAATAAATTAAAAAAAAAAAAGAATTACCAAGTATCTTCACTTCAAGAAAATGTTCAGTTGTGGTCTTTTGGGAAATCATTCTAAATCATGTATTAAAAACATACAGTCTCATTCTGAATTTTGACATATTCACAATAGATTCTACAAAGTAATTATGGAAGATTATTATTATCACTGTTCTGGGGCAGAGGGGTGGGAACTGAAGAGAACAAATGGGGAGTTCTGCATTTTCTCCTAGAATCACACTTAGAAAATTGCTGTGCTGTGAGAAGCAAATTGTTTTAAAAGAAAAACATTCACACTTTGTGTTAACTAACAAAGGGTGAATATTCCTATTGGAAGGATTTCAAGAGTGGATATGTATTTTTTTAAATTCTGCTTCACAAAATGGCCTTGATTTTGTTCTCCATTGATTACCTTTTTGAGTTAATTCTCTGCTCTGTTAAGCTGACTTTTAATTGATTTGTAGCCGAGGTTGTCTTATTTGCACTATTAATAAACTAATGATTTCATATTTATTATTGTTAGTACTTTCATTATTATTATTATTATTATTATTATTATTATTATTTGAGAGAGAGAGAGAGAGAGAGAGAGAGAGAGAGAGAGAGAGTGCACGAGCGGGAGAAGGGCAGAGGGAGAGAGAGATTGAGAATCTCAAGCAGGCTCCACACCCGGCACTCCATCCCACGACCCCGGGACCTTGACCCAGGCCGAAATCAAGTCAACTGACTGAGCCACCCAGGCACCTCTGTCGGTACTTTTGAAAAGAGTGTATTTTAGGGTATTGCTTCTTAGATATGCAAAATATGGGCTGGGAATGGAAACAAGTATGTAGATAATCATAGACCAGCAAACATTGCTTTTCCTTTAAATGGTGTATTTTAACACCTTGGGAATTCCTGGAAAGAAGTCAGTATAAAAGGTTGAATGTCATTTTGTAGTTGTCTGAGCGCAAGGTCCTTAACCAATTTACGTTCTAGGTTAGAGCCAGGCAGAGAGATTTATATCTAGACAGCTGTAACATCTCCATTTCGATGTAGGAAATTTTTCTTGTGTTGGTTCTGATTGGTTTTATATTGAAAAGGGAACACTTTCCTTTATTCTAATTGTTAATCAACTAATAGCCAAAAAGATATGGAACAAGATTGTACACCTAATCCATGGTCTAATGATTCATCTCCTCAGTTATTGTAATGAGTAATTAAGACATTCAGACTTAATCTGGATCTAGTATCACACAAACATTAGGTGAGTCCTAAAGTCAAAATGTTGTGGCAAGTGTGTTAATAAAAATCGCATATGCGGTATTAATAGTTTCCTTCTGATTACTCAGGAGCTATCAGATTTTTTTTTTAATCTTTTTGACATTGAGCTTCAGCAATGAAGCATTTGTAATAAACTTCTAGTGTAGAATACATGAATCAGAAATCATACATTCCTTTACTTTCTTGTATCAAATAAAGCCAGTTTTTTTTTTTTTAATTTTTAGTGTTTATTTATTTTTGAGGGGCAAAGAGCGAGGGAGACACAGAATGTGAAGCAGTGTCCAGGCTCTGAGCTGTCAGCACAGAGCCCGATGTGGGGCTTGAACCCAGGAACTGTGAGATCATGACCTGAGCCGAAGTCAGATGCTTAACTGATGGAGCCACCCAGGTGCCCCCAAATAAGGCCAGTTCTTAATGCATTTTTACTTTTGGCATCTTTGCACTTAGATTTTAATAGAGGCCCTCAAGAAGGGTTCTTTTTGGAGTCAACACAGATTATTTTCCTTAGAAAATAATCTGGCTGGCTGGCTGGCTTAGCCAGAAAAGCATATGACTCTTGATCTCAGGGTCGTGAGTTCAAGCCCCACTTTGGGTGTAGAGATTACTTATAAATAAACTTAAAAAAAAAAGGAATGGCTTTAAAACTCAAACTACTGTATTTGGTAACATAATTTCCTGGGTTTTTAAAACTAAGTTGAAGTAACCAAATATTTTGTTCTTTGGGCAAGCACTATGCCAGTGGATTCAGGACTTACGGAGATAAATATATGCTGTGGATGCTAAACCAATATCCAGGTAATAAGGCACATATCATATGCTGCGTAATGGAAAATTTAAAGTTCCGTCGTAGGTAAGGAGTAAGAAAGATTTTTATTTTAATGTGGGGGACAGCTAAAATTAATTACTTAAAGAGGCGTGACTTTTATATACTGGAGTCTAGAAGTCTTAATTCAGTGCGCTGGGACCTTGTTCTTTTTGTAGATTTTAGTTTAATGAGTTTTAGTTTGCTGAAACATGTAATGGGCGCAAGGTGCAGATTTAATTACAAGGCTGAGCTGAAATCAGAATTAAGGCATATGGCGTTTATAATATTAATTTAAAACTTTTCCCCACCGGACTGAGTCCTATCTGGTGAGCTTCAGATGGCATATATGAGGCGTAACTTCTTACTATGGCCAAGCAACTTTTGCTTGAATTTGTTTGTCTTAACTGTCCCTGTTTACAAGATTAATCCTTTATCTAGTGGCAGAGCTCAACTGATCAGTTGTCATTGAGAGCCTAGATGGGCAGTTGGTTTATTTGTAGCTGTTAAATATGGTGAGGACTTTGTTTTAGAAAACAAGGTCTGGGTGAAAAAACCTAATTAATTCACACTAACCTGTGTAATGTAGAGACTCCTCTGTGATAAATTGAGTGCCAAATTCAAGTTTCACGGTTAATTATTCTGAAGGTTTGACATGCCAGACTATGCTGTCTTTTCACCATATCATGTTATATATAACATTTATATTATATCAAGTTTCTCACTGATGAAATCAGTTAGGTTGATCTCTTAGATAGATTGAATTAGGTATTCAAGTTAATTGTCAATAAATTAGGCCTTGCAATTTAAAGAAGCTTGTTATATGATTGGGTGTTTTTCTCAGTTGTTACTGAGTAGCTTGTTTTGGCTGTAAAAATTCTCCATCAATACTTAAATTTTACTTAGTACAGTAGACATTTTCTTATTTCCTTAAAAAAATTTTGTAATGTTTATTTATTTTTGAGAGAGAGAGTCACAGAGTGTGAGCAGGGGAGGGTCAGAGAGAGAGGGAAACACAGAATCTGAAACAGGCTCCAGGCTCTGAGGTGTCAGCACAGAGCCCGATGCAGGGCTCGAACTCATGGACTGCGAGATCATGACCTGAGCCGAAGTCGGACGCCCAACTGACTGAGCCACCCAGGTGCCCCTAGACTCGATGTCTTTAAGGGAAAAAAAAAAAAGCTTATAGAACCACAGTGAACTATAAAATGGTTAACATTTTGCTAGAAAACCGTGGTGCTCCTTGGGTAAATAATGAAGTGTTTTACTTTATGGGCCTTTTCAGTACTTTATTGATAACATAAATTTATATTACCCTGGAATAGGCATGCTCAAAGGAAAAGAATAGAATTAATTCTTAGTAGTGAACTCCCATCTAAAAGATGGTTTGGGCTGTTTTAAGTAGATTTTTTTTTCCCCTGCTTTTCTGTGGTGGTGAGGGATGGAAAGAAGGGAAGGCTTACCTACTAAAAATATGGATTGTTAAGTAGAAAGTAGAGTCTTTTTGTTTGGGCGTTTAAAGCTCACATATTTGTGCTGTCCAGACCTGACACATTTAGAAACAGGAATTTTGCCTGTAGAATAATCTTAACATAAAACTGTTTAGTCATTCCCAGAGATTTTAGTGTTATAGAATATCCTTTGGGATGTTCTGAATACCTAAAACCGCTTTCCTTGAAGATTTTGAGTGGTGTAAAATATGGAGACATAGGGGGATTCACAGAGTGGGTACCGAAAATTCAATGACTATTAGTAGCTTGGTGTGCTTTTCAGCTCTAAGCCACTATTTTCATGGGCAAGCATGTCTCCTTATGAAGAAAGTCTTTGTTCTTTTCTGTAGAAGCATCGTCTTTCCTTGAAAAATCCGTGCAGTGCTACTGCGTCCAGAGAAACCACTCAGTCAGTCTTCAAACAAACTCAGAGCAAGAGACTTTTCCTTCATAGATGTTTTAAACTTGACCGCTGAATCTAATCTGTGAACAACCAGAGGACCTAATTTATGGCAATTAAAACACACACACACACACACACACACACACACACACACACACAGATTCTGCTGTGTCTTAAACATAACAGAATAATGCTCTGTGTCTAGTTTGGATTCTGAATGTAGCCTTCATAGAAATTACAGTCTGCTCATTTCTCACGGGAAGTATGACCAGTCTGGCTTTCACGTGACATTGAACCCTTTATAGCTTCTTCATAGTGAAAATTAACCCACCAGTTCAATATAATATTTAATTAAAGGAAAACATTATTTAAGAAATAGTGAAGTTCTGGGTGTTATGTTAAATTATCTTTTACTTATCTGGTGTTTTTTACTTATCACCATCGTTGAGCTCCCCAATGTCACAAGACAGGTATAAAGATCTGTAAAGTTTCTTCTAAAGGACTTTCCTTTGTAGAAAGGGAAGTTTAAGAGTTGGGCTGATTTCACTCTCACTTGTGTGAAAATGGGAAAATCAGAAGTAATTTGTATTCTCTATTGTGAAATCAGTAATAGCTCATGCTCATGTAGAAAGAAAAGCATTGTTTCTATGCTTAGCTATGTGCTTTTAGTTCAGAGTTAACTATATCAAGGTCTTCTGCCTTTTCTTAGTTCTTATCCATTTGTTATTTTTACTAGTATCACATTATTGAATTTTACAACCGTGATATTGGAAGCCAGGGATGTGATTTAGGTGTTCGCACCTGTCATTAACCATCCCACATTTCTTTCACTAAATGAAACTCTTACTTTACTTTTGTAATAAACCACATTGATTCAGTTTACCTGTATAGTTTAAGAGACAAAAGACGTTGAACTTTGCACTGTATTGAAACCTTATGAAGTTCTCGATTTTTACTTTTTTTGCGTGTTTCTAAATGTCCATGATTTATTTTTGAAATATTCTGGTGGTGAACACATATTTATTCTTATCCTCTGTTTTTTTTTGCTCTACGTGCTACATGTCATATAATTACTTTGTCTAGAGCCAGATCTGACGCCTTATTATCATACATTCTGTGGGCACTTGGTGACATTGACTGCCCTTGTTCCCTTCAAGACTTCTTTTGGTTTTATTTATTCTGATATACTCAAAAAAGTCTGATTAAAATTTTGCTTGGTCATTCATTTCAAATATCTTAGCATGTTTTTCGAATTCTGTTCCAAATATGTTAAATGTGCTATCTTAGAAGACTCCCGTGGCCAAATACGTTTGGGAAACTTAGTGTAAAAATAGTTAAGCTGGCTTCATTATTATAGGATTTTCACAAAGCCTCCATCTTGAAGGGTCCATTTCCCGTATGTGTTTGACAAGAGTAGCACCCCATCCTCCTTGCCTCAGGAATAACTGTTAACATCTCTTGGAAACCGTTTTTGAGAACACTGATTTAGGAATTACATGAGGGACTTATTAATAATTTGAAAAATCTATCTTACACTTCACTTAGTCCCTTTTGAATATATGTTTCTTAGTGATTAATAACTTGCTAGTATGAGCTTGCCACAAAAGTTTCTTATGTAAGAGAAGCTCTCTGTAAAGAAATGCATTGAATACATTGTGGCTAAACACACCAAAAATTCTTACCATCTTGAAATTTGTTACAGCCCCTTGACCCAGGTTAGAGTCCTTGCCACTCACGGATAGTAAACTTATCGGAATGGACTTCATGAACCTTACAATAGACATTTTAAACCTGCACGAATTAAAATATCTTCAGTGCTTCAAAAATACTATGTCAACGTGGTGAGTCAGATCTGCCACACTGAGCATGCAGGTTGTGGCTGGAAATGATGGCACTGTGTCGTTACTAGTTTGTTTCTCTTAGAAACAACTTGGCAGGCAGACATCTTGCAGATAAATGAGGAAAGATGGTCTATTTCAAGTGGCATAAGACATTCTTTAAACCAGTGTGTCATATCTGGTTATATAGTCAGCATTTTCTTCAGAGCAGAAAATCCTCTCTCGGGATTCCTAAATAAGGAGCAGACATCTTTGTGGGGATAGCACTCAGGAGAGTTCAAGTGCTGCATTTCCTTTTGTTCAGTCTCTCCGGGTGTCCCAGAAAGGTCTCATATTGGAATAATTTCTTTGTTCCTGGCCAAATCCAAGTAGAGTCAATATGATTAGCTCTTTTAAAAACAAATGACCTGCTATCTATCTTATGTGCATTATTGGATTTTAACCTCATAAGAACATGTGAGGTAGGGTGTTGTTACATCCGTTTTAGAGATGAAAAGAATCAAGAGGTAAAGAGTTTCCCTCCAGGGGCACCTGGGTTCCTCAGTCAGTTAAGCCACTTCGGCTCAGGTCAGGTCTCATGGTTCATGAGTTCAGGCTCCACATCGGGCTCCACTTCTGATCCTCTGTCCCCCTCTCTCTCTGCCTCTTCCCTGCTGGCACTATCTCTCTCTGTCTCTCTCAAAAGTAAACATTAAAAAAAAAAGTTTTCCCTCCAAACAGGTGGTAAACACCAGACAGAATTTGACCAGTTTTCTCTTTTGATTCCAAGATTCATATTGGTACCTTCAGGTGTGGGTTCCCTCCACCAGTGCCTCCTACCAGGATCCTGAGCCACCTGTAAGCTCCCTGAGGTCTCTCAAAGTAGAGACAGTGTTGGATTAGGCCAAGTTTATAGGTGTGCAGTTACAGGGCGTGAAGAAGTTTCTGGAAACAGTATTTTTTAGTCATGTCTGTTTATAGGGCTTTTGATTTATGTAACCTGTTAGCATACACATGTAATTCTTGTAGAGTTAATAAGTCATGCAGAGGGATTCCAGTGGTTTAGCCCTCTCTCGCTTTGTCTGAGTCCTTCATTATGAAAAGAGTGGCTAGAATGAGGCCAGAAGGCCTGGTTGGATTCTTTGGTCTTGGAGTCCTTGTAATGAGTGCATGGTCCTGTTTTGTCAGCTTTGCTTAGAAGCAGTTACCTCGCCTTTTGTGTATGTTTGTAGATTGGACAGTTAGCCCTCAAGGCTTCTTAATTGTTGTTAGAGTATTGCTATAGATTGACCCCACAAGGGACTTAAAACAGTAAAGTTATTTTTTTGTTATTGTATACAAAATAATCCCGGGCCGATCTTGACTGGGATGCTTTATCATGCTTCACGTTAATAACTTTTGATAGTCCAGGTACCTTTTAAAAATTAACATGTGTATCTGTTTTTGTATCTGTGGGAGGCAAAGTATATTTTGTAGAACTTATGTAATTGTACTTTTTACATTACTTCAGTTGGATTAGTTATTTCCGTATGTTCTGGGAGAAATTCTATTCGGTTCAACCAGTATTTGGGGGCCAATATTGTGCTAAGTATTATCTTAGAAATATAGAGACGAGTAAGACGTGACTCTTTCACGCTGCGGAAAAGGCTAGATCAGGGTTTTCTTCAACCTAGGGGCACTACTGACGTTTTGAGCCAGGTGATTCTTAGTTGGAGAAGGCTGGCGGAGGCTGCTTGGCGAGGGCTTAGTAACAAAGGCCACACCCAAGTCGTGACAGTTAACTTTCCCTAGAACCTCGAGCCTCTACCCAGAAACAGTTCATGGAGCTCAAAAAGCAAGATGGCTCATGATCCGTGTGGGCTGAAAAGCCCTCCCTGCTAGAGCCGCACCGCACAGCTGAACAGCATCGGAAGGCGAGCGCCAAGTTAAAGCAGCTGTTTACGAAGGTTGGCTTTGCGTGTGGATATTTGAGAGTTTTGCCTTCCTCAGGCCAGAGTAGCTTCGTGTGAGGTACACACTCCCATCAGTCGTTGCCTCTTTAGGAAAAAAGCCAGGCCTGTGAAACACCTTCTAGCAAATCTGAAAAAGGTACCTCCATTCCAATTACTTAAAATTCTTATTACTTAGAATGATACACCGTGAGCAGCTACGGTAATGTGTGAAGCCTGAATCTATATGCCGTCGAGTGTGTGTGTATGTGTGTGGTCACAGTTGTGTACTTCTCTCGCTTTCTTTGGACAGATTTGTTTTCTTGAAAAAAACATTTTTTAATGTTTGTTTTTATTTTTGAGAGAGAGCACGAGCAGGAGAGGGGCAGAGAGAGAGAGAGACAGAATCCGAAGCAGGCTGCAGGCCCTGAGCCGTCAGCATAGAGCCCGATGCAGGGCTCGAACCCACGAGCTGTGAGATCGCGACCTGGGCTGAAGTCGGAAGCTTAACTGACTGAGCCACCCAGACGCCCCTGGACAAATTTGTTTTAAAAGTTTAGCTTACATAAACACTCCGTGGTTCGATTTCTTGGTAGAACTTAAATCTTTGCAACACCATATAAAGGGGCAGGGGCAGGGTGTAGCCTCTGTGGCACGTTCTTTCTCTGTTTGAGGGCTGTTCCTCTGTGCACATGCGGGCAAGACTTCCCTGTGGTTCAGGAATGGATTAGTGATGCAAGACTGCGGACCATCCTTTCCCCAGGTTACATAGACACAGCTCCATAAAGCGTGTGCTAGTTTTGAAACTTAAAATAACTTCCCATCACTCAAGGCAACGACATGCAGATGGGTTGATCAACCATACTGAGTACGAGAACTCCTGCTGGGATGTGGGGCACACAGAGGTGGTGGCCCAATAGGCTGTTTGCTGATGAACCAGGGAAGCGGTGACTAGAGCGTTTCTTTCCTTCTTCCGTTCCATTGGGATGAACTCGAGTTCTCCAGCATGACGTATTCTGACACCCGTTGCGGTTGGATGGGAAGGTACTACAAGCTCACTTCCCACCACCAGCACCCCATGTGTTGCCATCCTTGACATTCACAAGCCTCAGAGTTCTGTCCACCCCTGCTTCCGTTTTCTGCCTTCGCTGCCCGTTTTCCTCATGCATGCTGTGCTTCTTGGCTTCTCCCCTGTCCCTCACCCCGGGCCCGGGTTCTCCACTATTGATTGCATGGTAGGCACGGTGCTTTGGGCCCATGAAAATATTTCAATTTTTTTTTAGATGTTTATTTATTTTTTGAGAGGGAGAGACAGAGTGTGAGCGGGGGAGAGTCAAGAGAGAGAGGGAGACACAGTATCTGAAGCAGGCTCCAGGCTCTGAGCTGTCAGCACAGAGCCCGACACGGGGCTCGAACTCACCAGCCATGAGATCATGATCTGAGCGTAAGTCAGATGCTTAACTGACTGAGCCACCCAGGTGCCCCGAAAATATTTCAATTTTAATTTCTTTTAAAATGAGAAGGGAAAGGGGGCACCTGGGTGACTCCATCTGTTAAGCATCTGCCTTGACTTTGGCTCAGGTCATGATCTCATAGTTCGTGAGTTTGAGCTCTGCATCTGGCTCTGAGCTGACAGCATGGAACCTGCTTGAGACTCTCTCTCTCTCTCTCTCTCTCTCTCTCTCTCTGTCTCTCTCTCCTCCCTCACTTTGTGCTCTCTCCCTCTCTGTCTCTCTTGCTCTCTTTCTCAGAATAAACTTTAAAATCAGAAGGAAAAAAATGACTATAGTCAGGAATATATGGTAATGAATCTAGCCTGAATTACAATCACCTTTATGCAAACACAGCCTTAAAACATAAGTTTAAAATTTTTTTAGACACAGATGGGCTGTTGCTCTCTGTGAAATGTGGCTATTGTTCTCCTTTGCTTTGGATATTATTTCAAATTCAAGGTCATGTATACCTAGCCCTGTCTTACCTTTCACACGTGCTCTCCCTATATTCCTCCCATGTCCATTTTCTGCTCCGGTCTTTGGTCTGCCTACTCCTTGCCAACTCTGTCCATCTCTTCCTTCTCCAAGTCAACCTAGTCACTGCTGTGTCACTTTAGCACCTTTTTCACTAGTGCGCGGGGCCTCCTCGTTTTTGTCTTCTTCGTTCACTTTGTCCACTGAAGTCAGGGATGTTTGGCTCCCCCCCCACCCCCAGGCTTGCGTGTGATCGGTACCTGGGAAATGTTTATCTTCATATAAGGCATCAAGCCAGAACTTTCCTGAAACTTAACCCAGGAATCAAATTCTGAAACCTTCTCTGTTAGAAGTGAGAAGGACAAGTATTTGATAGCAATCAGCAAGTGCTGTTGAGCTTAGCTGTCCAACAAATAGTTTCTGTCTCCTCCTTATAATATTTTCAGGTGTATTTTTTTACACTAGCCTTCACTTTAGGTGTCAGGTTACGTCGCAATCTCTGAGAATCCGTTTCATGCCGCTGAGGGCCTTCCGCTGCAGGAATGTTTTAAATAGTTGATTGGATGCTTTATGAAAGGAGTCTGGCCGCCCACACCGTTTGTGCAAATCTTGGAGTCTAGTGCGATAATCTGATTTTTTTTTTTTTTTAAATGCTGCCTGAATTGTAGAATGATACTCCTCTCAGGAATGGGTTACCGAAGAGTCAGGAAATTAACATTGAAGGTTACTGAGCCATAAGGATCACAAGCCACCCTGCTTTTTGCACCCTGTTTTTTTTCTTAGAGGAATCGGAGGTCCTCAAACAAGTCAGGCTGTGGCTGGTACCTGGGAGTTGGTAAAGACAGGCGTGTGGATGCTGTATTTTCTTTTTTCCGCATTAGGAAATGACTCTCCTGGTGCCACAGTAAAAAGAATCTCATGGGTATCTAAGTTGGAATGTATTTTGTATTGTTCTATGCCTTTGTCAACGATGATGGATTCTACACGCTGGTTATTACTGTTCGTGTTTTTCATGCCAGGCATTCCCTAATGCTTTCCATACTTGTTTATTCAGTGCTTGTGTGTGGGGAGAGAGAGAGGCAAGGGGGTCTCAGGTGGACAGTGAGGTACCGATGATTCAACGTAAGACTTTGTAGTTTCAGGATAATGTGAAACAAAAGTAATACGCTTTCAGTATAAACTGTACTTTTGAATTTGGATCTTTTCCCGGGTTGGCAGTCTGTGGTACAATCCTCTCTTGTGATCCTGGGTGGCAGCAGCCAGCCACAGCTCCCAGGGTAAACGGGGCAATCGCGAGAGTAAACAGCCGATACAATGACAACCATTCTGGTTTTCGCTTTCGGTACCGTGTTTAAGAAATTGCATATGAGGTAGTCAACACTTTAGTATGAAATAGGCCTGTGTTAGGCACTTTTGCCCAACTGTGGGCCAGTGTAAGTGTCAGCATGTTTAAGGGAGAATAGACTAAGTTATGATGTTCAGTAGGTTAGGTGTATTAAATGCACTTTCAACGTGAGATGTTTTGAATTTACAATGGGTTTATGGGGATGTAACCCCACTGTAAGTCAGGGAAGATCTGTAACTCATCTTGTTTGCATTTACATTGGAAAAAAAAAAAGACTTGGGAATCCTTGTGCACACGCTTGAAGCATGTACACATTCTCTTCTGCTCTGACAGATAAAACTTAGGTGAATACTTACAGGGGGTACCATCAACTGCATCCTCATAGTAATAGCACCATTTAGATGTTTTGTCACTGAAATTGACATTGGAAGTAAGTGGAAAAGTAAGGCTCCAAATACATATATATATATATATATAAATATATATATATATATGTAGATAGATATATATACGTATATCTACACACACACACACACATATATATATATGTAGATAGATATATATACGTATATCTACACACACACACACACACACACATATATATATATATATATATATATATATATATATATATATATTTTTTTTTGGTCCTGGCCTGTTTTTTGTTTCTGCAACATGTTTTTTAACATAGCCAAGAAAATAGAAACAGTCTTCACTTGACCTCCCTTCAGAATGATTTTCTCCTGGTATTGTAGTTCATAATGTTCTTTATTCTGATAGGAAAGGCAATTTGAACAATTCTCATTGTGAGTCTTGAGCTCCAGAAAGGGAAAGCTTCTTTGAGAATTGCCTTGGTGCCTTATTTAAGAAGGATAATCTGCCTCTGCTTATCAAGCAAATAGCCTGAAACTTAAACCTTGAGTACTCTTCAGTGTTACAACCCTGGAGGAAAAGAAACAATCTTGGCTTACACTAAAAGTGGTAAGTTAACAGACTACAGTTTGAACAATGAGTAGGAATGCTGTTTGAATGTTACCGTAGCGTCTTCACATCAACTTAATACTCTCTCCGACTTTCTATTACATTTTGCAAAGCGGTTTTCTCCTATACCGATAGTCCTAGTAATAAAAACACAATAAATAGCATGAGGCTTTTAAGCGGACCGGGAAGGTAGATGATAAGTAAATATTATGCAACTTTGGAAGGAAATAAACCAAAGGGCGTAATGTAAATATCTTCTCTGCATGTTAAAAATAAGGTACTTCATGTTCTCATTCTGAAACAGTTCAATAAATATTCTAAAAATAGCATTAAGTTTAAAGATCATGAATTCCCTGATGCCACTTGACATACATATATTCAAATTCTTACCCCATATAACATGCTTATTTATAATCTTTCTTGGTCCAGCAGACTGTAGGTGGCTTCTTATCTATGGGTAAACATGAAAGTATGTGTGAATGTGTATATGTATGAAGAGGTATGAACAGAAGTAAATGATAAATATCTGAATTCCTTGGTCTCAGCTTTCACAGAGCAAATTCTTTTATTCCCTCTTCTTTCTCTTCCTGTGTGCCTGATCTCCTCTGAACATGACTTGCTTTAAAGCTGTTTCAAAACACTTTGCATATAATTTGTTATTTATCATTCTCCCACTTAAGAGCTTCCTTGTTAATTGAAAACAGTCTACTAATGGTAATGGCCAGTAGGTACCGTTTTCTAGGACACGAGCTCATGGACCCCTGCTAACACATACAAGTCCCTTAAATTTGGCACTTATATGACAGCAGGCCAACGGACTCGAGAGTGTTCTGAACACTCCACCTCAGGCTAGTAGGAAATCAGGTGGAAATGACTTCCTGGAGAGGTTAGCGAGGCTCTAGGGTTGATGTGTGCACCCCTTATCCCCCTGAGAGCTGTTCTGAGAGTGTAATGTAATTTGAAGGACAGTATTATATCTTAACTTACCTACGAAGTGAGCATTTTTGTAAGGAGGAGCTGCAACCTTGTAAGTAGTTTTGTACCATTTTAGTACTAGAAATTATAGAGCTATTAAAGGAGGTGGATAGTCTGGAATGTACCAGGACAAGATGTGTGTATACTGGCTCCTTCCCTAAGAACAGCCCAAGACCAAAGATCCCATTCACCACCTCTACCTGTTTTAGCTCCGTTTGTCTCTCTGCCTGCATGGGGTTCACAGTCGCCTGAAGCCTGACACGTGATAGAGACTGTGAAGGAAAATAGGGCTGACAAAGGGTAAAGGAATCTGGGCTGACAAAGGGTAAAGGAATATGCCCATTCCCGCGGGGGCCCCCCCCCCCCGCCTCCCCCCCTCCGCGGTCGGTCGAATGGATAACTCTAAGATGCAGCCCTGTGGGCATGGCCCTCCTGTACATGTTCTAGTTAATTGATAAACTGGCTCCGTTTATAAATCCACAACCTGTTCTGGAAGCTCGTTTTCCATTTTTTCCCGCCAGCTACAGTTTGTTCAGAAACTTCCTGTTCTTTTCTCCCCATCTAATGATCCCTTGGGACTGTTTCTTCTATGCCAAACACGACCGACGAGTGGGTCAATAATGCAGCGGGAAAAGGAAAAAGAGAAAATAAAAGAAGTAAACGGTTTTTACATTTGCACTCACTTGTACCTTAAGCAAGTTAGCCTGAGCCCTGTGCCTCAGAATATCCATTGCAGCGCTACAGATAAAGTGCTATCAATAAAGTCCACTTTAGAACTGTATCATTAGACAGTGATGAATAGGGTATTGGATAAAAGATACAGATAAGTGCTTCTGCCGGATGATGAGTGAGGTATCACAAATACCACGTCAACATCCAGAGTCCCGTATCAAAGAGAGAAATGACCCCCGGGAATAGTCCTGACTATTTAGCTTGCGGATTATATGGGGATAGTATATTCCCAGGTAACGTGATAAATTATATCTAGAACTCATGAGTATTCTACTTTACTTGTCTATGTGCACTAAACCCAGGCGATACGGAGGTTTTAACTTCAGGACTTGTTTGGTGCCATGTGGGAGGAATCTGGTATGATCTCAGTGTGAGGTATCGAGCGACGTAAGTGCTTGTTTCCATGTTCCCAAACTCCATGCGTCCTCGTTTTTCTTACACACCTCTACCTTCTTAAGGGGGCTGCTCCAGGCTCTGCGTGGCAAGTATCCACAACTGCTTGTGTTCATACTGCTTGGTGGGGTGTGATCTTCGTGTTTAGTGATGAAATTTGCATGTTCTTTGCTGGGAGAAGTATAATTAGAACACGATTTTGCATTCACACAGCCACACGAGAAATGTGAGCCAGAAGCCTTCTCTATTCAATAGCCTTAGACTGTTTTCATTAAAATACTTCCCTTTAAAAACCTACTGAGTGAAAACCAAATACATTTAATTAAAAAAAAAAAAATCTGTCCTTAAACAAAGTGTCATTTACAGAGATACAAAGAAAAAGAAAGAAAAGATTTAGAAGCCCACAAAATCAGATTTAAAGATTGCAGCAATCGATTGCTATCTTCTTAAAAGCTTCGCTGCATGTATGTAGAGCATCTTATTTACGCCTTAGTTTTTAGCTCTAGGAGATAAAGCAAAGAGAATATGGCTCATATGCCACAGCTAAGCCATTGTTTTATCTCATCCCTATCTCATATCAAATATTCATCAGGTTCCTGGATATAAATGTGCTGGTCTGGGCCAACGGAACTAATTGAAGTCCTCGCTTTCCAAGACTTGATAAAAAAGACTGAGAGGAAGTGATAGGAGTGCAGTAAGATTAATTAAAGAAAATGGGTAACATGTTGACATGAATATTTCATTACAGTTTTGGTTTTTTTTTTTTTTTTTCAATTCTGCATTGGCTTGTGCTTCACATGGTTAGGGTGGCACTGTCCAATAGAAATGTAACTGTGGGGCGCCTGGGTGGCTCAGTTGGTTAAGCGTCGGACTCTTGATTTCGGCTCAGGTCGTGATTTCATGATTGTGAGATCTAGCTCTGTATTGGCCTCTGTGCTGGGCACGGAGCCTGCTTGGGATGCTCTCTGTCCCTTTCTCTCCGCCCCTCCACTGCTTGCACTCTCTTTTTCAAAAATATAACGTGATCACATATGTAATTAATTCTAGGAGCCACATTTTAAGAAAGTAAAGAAACTATTGGAATTAATTAAAAAAAATTTTTTTTAATGTTTATTTTTTTATTTTTGAGAGAGAGAGAGAGAGAGAGCCAGTGTGAGCAGGGCAGGGGCAGAGAGAGGGAGTCACAGAATCTGAAGCAGACTCCAGGCCCTGAGCTGTCAGCACAGAGCCGGACGCGGGGCTCGAACCCACAAACTATGAGATCATGACCTGAGCTGAAGTCGGACGCTCAACCGACTGAGCCACCCAGGCGCCCTGGAATTAATTTTAATAATATTCTTTTAGGGGCGCCTGGGTGGCGCAGTCGGTTAAGCGTCCGACTTCAGCCAGGTCACGATCTCGCGGTCCCTGAGTTCGAGCCCCGCGTCAGGCTCTGGGCTGATGGCTCAGAGCCTGGAGCCTGTTTCCGATTCTATGTCTCCCTCTCTCTCTTTCCCTCCCCCGTTCATGCTCTGTCTCTCTCTGTCCCAAAAATAAATAAACGTTGAAAAATAAAAAATAAAAAATAAATAATATTCTTTTATTTGACCCAGTGATTATCATCTGGCATGTAAAAATTATTAATGAAGCAGTTTACAACATAATCTTTCATACTAAGTCACCACAATCTCCACTGGCACACTAAATTTACCTCGAAAAGTTTTGAGAAGAGTTGATAAAATTTACACTCAAAAAGTGGATTTGCTTATTCAAGTTGTAAACATCCTTAGAAGTTTCTCAATAATAGGACTCATTGGGTTTGAAAAAATTTTAATTTACATTAATTACAGTGTAATCAAATGAAAAATCGAGTATCTTCCATTCAAACAGCTGGTGTTCACCCTTAACCGGTTCAGGGTACTCAACAGTATAGTCATTTTCTTGAGACCTGTGTTAAGTACATGGTACCAGAGGGGAGCAAAGGTGTTCGAGGGTACAGGGTAGTAAGGCCCATAGGCTAACAACAGGACTCTTGGTTTCGGCTCAGGTCATGATCTCGTGGTTTGTGAGTTCAAACTCCTGTAAGGTTCTGCACTGACAGCTCAGAGACTGGGATTCTCTCTCCCTTGCTCTCTGCTCCTCTCCTGTGCGCACGCGCTCTCTCTCTCTCTCTCTCTCTCTCTGTCTCTCAGAAAAATATTTTAAAAATTATAAAAGAAAATAAAGTTCCCAAATAAAATTTTGTTTCCCTTGTCAACCTTAAAACTAAACCAGCAAAATGGGTTCATTTGGGAATAGCAGAGGAATTGCATCTTGGGACACATGAGCTGTGGCAAACCAAAGGAGATCAAAGGACAGGAACTGTTACTTCATATAGAGAAAAGGGGGAAGTTGGGAGGGGCTGCTTTGAGTAAAAGTCCTTCGAAGGAAAGCAAGAGTTCAGAGTGGTGATGGTTTCTCAGTGGCTGAGCTGGGGAATTTTCTTATTGGCTGCGCTTGGTGCTAGGCAAGGAGAAATTCCTCCTCCTGCTGAGGTAGCAAAGTAAGCTTTTTCCTGTTGGGCATGCGAGGTTCCTCTCTTCCTGTTCGTCTGCAATTGAAGACTATCCATAGTGTGTTAGTTAGACCTCTCCTTTCTGGCCTTCCGACTCAGTTTTAAATGAGGTGTCCTTTATTCAATTGCACACCCTCTGGAGGAATCTTTTAAAAAAAAATTTTTTAATGTTTGTCTAAAAATGTGGATACGTCCTTGTAGGTGTGAATTGGCACAGCAAGACTTGCCATGATCGTCTGGAGCCTTGTATTTGTAAAACATAAAAAAGAGTGAGTTAGCTTGTTCCCCCCCCCCCCCCCCCCTTTCATTTTCATGTCTTAAAACCTTTGGAAGTTTTTCTTACAGAACTGCTCCCCAGCTGTGCCTTTCCTGTCCTGCACTTACTTCAAAGAATTATTTCAAGCAAAAATACAGGATCTTGTATATACTTAAAAAATTCAGTTTGAAAAAGTTTCTACCTTCTGAAATAATTTTGAGCCCTGATTCTATTACTTAGTATTTTAGTATTCCTATCAAATACATGCCTGTATTAGTTTCTGTTGCAACAATAATGGTGCAAAGCCACAACCCACCCCAAAATTCAGTGGCTTAAAATAATAACCGTTTTAATGTAGCTCGGGCCTATGGGTCCACTGATCTTGGCTGAGTTTGGACAGATTTGGTAGAAAATAGTAAAACTTAGGAAATTGAACATGTATAGAATTGTTCTTGTGTCAAAAATGGAGAGGCGTACTCTCTCTCTCAAAAAGAAATGAACATTAAAAAAATTAAAAAACAAAACAAAACCAGGGCACCCAGGTGGCTCAGTCAGTTAAGCATCCGACATTTCGAGGTTCATGAGTTCAAGCCCCGAGTCAAGATCTGTGCTGACAGTTCAAAGCCTGGAGCCTGCTTCTGATTCTGTGTCTCCTCTCTCTCTGCCCCTCCCCCACTCTCTCTCTGTCTCAAAAATAAGTAAAACATTAAAAAAAATTTTTTTTTAATACAATGGAGAGGAGTAATAGAATTTAAATGTTCTGTGTTGCATTATGCACTGAACGCTCATGTGCCCTATCTGTCAGAACTAGTAGAAATTATACTGGAAAACTGTCCATTTGTTATCATCAAATTTCTTCACAATGAATGTCATTCAAACCAGCATCTATGAGAAGCCCAGTTTCAAGGTCTTCCAGCTGGTTAGCAATACGACTTAAATGCATTAAGTCTAGAATGAGAATTTAACGAAGCACTGTCATTTGAAATTTCCTTTAATTGATCTCCATCAGTAAACCACGTGTGTGTGCATGCGTGTTTACTGCTATCCCTAGCTAGCTGGATAGTAGCTATCCAGCTACTATCCAGCTATATACAGGGATATGCATATATCCCTGAAAAAATAGATGAAGTAAGGTAAGGATGGATGCGCATACGTTAACAGTTGGAATGTTGGGGATTCTGGGCCCCTGCTTTGTAGATTCAGTTGGCTGCTTCCGACTTAAGGAAAGAACAAATTTAGGAGGAAGTTTTCATTTGCATTTCAAGGGAGATTCCAAACATTACGCTAGGTTCTAGTAATTTAAATTTAAGAAATGCAGATTAAACACTTACACTGTGGATTTGCTCCCCCCTTGTACTTCCTGGAAGAATAATATTTTAAAAAGCCGGTAACAAAGAGCCACAAAATATTACTGCCATCGTGGGAAAAGTTGTTTGAAAATAATATTCAAGATTTAAAAATAAAAAAGGCTTTGAGAACTAGTAGAGGGGATGCCAGCTGGCTTAGTATGAAGAAAAGCAAGCATAGGCTGTAGAGTAACAGACTTGATTAGACTCCTAGGCAGGTTTTGAGCTTTTCTGATTGTTTAAGCAGATGTGAAAGGGACTATCTCGGTTTTTCTCAAACGAGATCATGAAAGGAAAGGCCTAAGTAGATGCTTTGATTTTTGCCTCTTCCCCTTTTCCTATCTCCCGGTTCACAAGGTCAAGGCTGATAAGACAGCAATGCTGAGTGAAAATAGTATGAAGATGTGATAACTGTGTGTTTTTTGTTGGGCGACTATATAAAACATACCAGTGAAACTTAACAAGGAAAGACTGAATTAAAGGGATAAACGATTTCTACATCAAAATGACCTTAAAAAGAATTTTTGAGGGGCGCCTGGGTGGCTCAGTCAGTTAAGCATCCGACTTCAGCTCAGGTCATGATGTCACAGTCCGTGGGTTTAAGCCCCGCGTCGGGCTCTGTGTTGACAGCTCAGAGCCTGGAGCCTGCTTCAGATTGTGTGTCTCCCTCTCTCCCTGCCCCTCCCCTGCTCATGCTCTGTCTCTCTGTGTCTCAAAAATAAATAAAAACATTTAAAAAAAAAATTAAAAAAATTTTTTTTTACTATTACCAATGTAAGTACATTAGACAAATATAGGGCATAGTATATAGGATATATATGGTATATATAAGCATGCAGTCTAAATATACTACATATCAAATATAAAACATTTACTGTTTAGGACTAAATGGGCATTAATTAGATAGTTATGTTTTAGGCATATAGTTTGATTGCCATCTATGAAGTGCTATGTTTTTTTTAATTCCAGTATTATAGCTGTTCTAGACAATGGACATCGCTCTTTCTTGGGCCTGCCTAAAATTCATGCTTTAAATGTTGATAATTTAATTTCGTGGGTACTGAATAACAAAGGTTTCTGTTGAGAGAGCTCCTGATACTGGCCACAAGCAGCAAGAATTATTTACTGGACTTGGTATGAAATGGAAGGGGCTTGGGGCCTGGTTTAGAATATCCGTCTTTTGGGCAGAGAGAAAAGCTTGATATTGTCAAATGACAAAACTAAAACATTTTAGGTTATGAGTTTGATGTCCTTCAAAAGAAAAGAGCCCATGAATTGGGGGAGCACTGTGTTCCCAGGGATTTGGGGAAAGAAAGAGTTTTAAAGAGCTTTAGAAGAGGCAATCCGGAAACAGACATAATTGGCCGAAGTGGGAAATTTCCTTATAAAGCTAGCAGGTCCTCTTTTCGAAGGTAAAGTAAACTAGCTAAAGCTTAGTTGGCACATTGTGAATGGTGTACGTTAAAATTCCCGGACAGGTGTTTTCCCTTAAGTGCCGGCTGATTTAGGTTTAGATTTGTGCTGTGGGCCCCAGCCACTGGGGTGGTCTCCATTGTGTGGGTCCCTATATAAGAACTAACTTTATCCATATCAACAGAGACGATGTACTCATCAAAGAGGGATAACTTGTCATTTGAAGCCAGGTCAACAGCGTTCCAAAAAGAATGTCAGATTTTGGGGTGCCTGGGTGGCTCCGTCTTTTAAGCGTCTGACTCTTGATCTCAGCTCAGGTCTTATATCAGGGTCAAGAGTTTAAGCCCTGTGTTGGGCTCTGAGCTGGGCCTGAAGCCTACTTAAAAAAAAAAAAAGTCAAATTTCAAGAAGTGAAATCTGCAGATTAGTTCTCAGAAAGAATGTTTTCTGTCTTGCGGCAAATCATTGTTAGCCTGAAACTGGAGATCTGAAATAATTGTGCAGCAGACGGTGGGTGTAATGAATTCGTCTACTCTCCACACAGGTAAATCAAAACTGTGTACAGTTTCTATAATCACATTTCATTTTTCTGTATGCGTTGACTGGCCTCTCTGTTCTTTCTTTCGGCAAATACATGCACCCACACACAGGGGGCAAAAGCTAGGAAAATTTCAATTTTCTGTTTTAATTTGAGAGTCATCCTGGTCATGTAAACAAAACCTTGATGGAGTAGGCCCAACCCCCACCCTTTGGTCTTCGTGACACTGTGGCCTTAGATGAATCCTTATCAGAGCCTTTTCCTTCTCTTTAGAATTGGAATGGGTGATTTTACAGATTCTTGAGTTCTAGGAATCTTAATTTCAATGTCCCATTGCCCTCTTTTAGACACAAAATGGGCAATTGCAGATGTTATGGTTCTGCTTATGATTTTGGCGGAGGGGGGGCATTTCAAGGGAATAGTCTTTTCCTTTGGAGAATGCGAATTTGTTTATGTTAAGTGTAAACGTACTGCATTTCCCTTGAAAGGGGTTCACTCTCACATCCCCTCCATTGTGATTCTAGGGAACAGTTATAATTACATTGAACATAGAAAAATCTGAATGTTTTAAAAGTAAGCTTAAAGTAATTTTGTGGGGTATAATTGAGTTATGTCCAGGTTAAGGGAAAACTGTGTTTACGTGAGGAAACCTTGCGTGTGAGAGAAATGGTATCGCTGTGTGCTTTTAAAAAGATACTGTACAAGAATCCGGGACCCCGGGGGAAATCGTCAACTGATTAAATAGGACGGTATGAGGCTGGCCATTCAGACCAGTGAGAAGTCCGTTTAAATGCAGAAACCAGATGGTTTTCATTAGCCACAACCCCTAAAATTACATAAATCCACGGATGCAACTAAGCTATGGATCCCTGCCCTCTTCTTGCCAAGCAGGACTTTTCAGCCAGCAAAACAGAGCGTTCCTTGTTCCCTTTCCCTTTTAGTCAGGACTGCGTGGGAGCATGTCTGCCAAGCCAGCTCTATAAGGAATTTTGATCTCCTTGATGATAATAAAGAGAGAAACTTTTTTGGGAAAGGGAACACCCAGTGTGAAAGACTGCAGGGGACCTTGTTGGAGAAGCTGGCTTTGCCCTTGCAAAGTGCATCAGTTCTTGGTGTAGGTTTCCAGGTTCACCTCTACCGATGGGCTAAACTAGGTAAATATGTTTCTTTCTGTTTAAATTTCCCTGTAAGCCCTTTTAAACCCCTTTTCTAGCTAACTTGCTTTGAAAGTCCATTTTCACTTCAGTATCCTATATATTAAGGCCCTACAGTATTTTTCTGGTAGCCAAGGATTGTTTTTAAAAGATTTACAGCATTTTTAGGTCGTTAGGTCTCTGTCGTTCAGACATTCTGTAACAGACAGGCTGTTGCTTTTGAGGCAGCGTGTGGATGCACCTTTGTTTTAGCCAGTTATTTTGTTCATTGTCACTGAACACTGTTTTCCCATGGGAAAGCGTCTCTGGTCTTATGATGTCAGTGGAAAGTCATTCCATTTACAAGAATTATCTTCATTTTCAGTCTCTCAGAAATGCGTGCACCACGAATGGCCAATTATGCCAGGGTTCCAGTCTTGTAGGTGTTACCTTGGATTTCCACAAAGTAACCTTAAGTTACCTTAGTGTTCAAATGAAAACAAAATTAAAATATAATCATTATTTAAGTGGCTGTATTTCCCATCTACTAGAATTTTGTATTTCTTTTCTGTTTAAAGGAGTAAAGTTTTTTTTTTTAATTAATTAATTGTTTATTTACTTTGAGAGAGAGTGTGTGTGCACATGCAGGGGAGGGGCAGAGAGAGAGGGGGGAGGAGAGAGAGAGAACCCCAAGCAGGCTCTGCACATCAGTGCAGAGCCCGACATGGGGCTTGCACCCACAGACCTTGAGATCATGACTTGAGCCAAAACCAAGCGTTGGACACTTCACCGACTAAACCACCCAGGCACCCCAAAAGGAAGAATATTTATTTTTAGGATGACTTTGACAGAATATGCATTTTCACTGGCAGCAAATGACTTCCTCTAGGACCAGATGATTTCAGTTTTAAGACTGCCCATGTTAACAGGTCCTGAATTGGACCTTGTGTATAATTTAATAAGCCACTTTTTAAGGCTTCATTCAGAAAAAGGGATTTGAGTAAAACTGTCAGGCCCTTAGATGATGGCTCAGTATTCTCTCCTGTGTGACCATCTTGGCTGGCGATGGTTTCCCTCTGGCTGGATGCCAGAGAGGGGACTGCTTTTGGCAGCCGGGCTTTGTTTCTTAAATCCGTTATTTAATGCAGGTGAGGATCCTTATGGGTCATTCTTCTTTTAATTAACAGAGCCAGGAAAATGTTACTTAAAACATGGAATTCTTTGCAGGTGGGCTTCAATAAGAAGAGAAAAGCTTCTTGTTCTGTTTGCATTTCCCAGCTAATTGCTGTGATCTCGTACACAGCTGGTATTGCTTTGGGAGAGAATTTTTGCCCGAGAAACGTGTTTCTGTGAATTGAGTATTAATTTGTGAAGGGCCTCTTGTAATGTCAAATGTAACAGATGTATACATACCGCCAATTTTGTAATTTCTAGTATAATAATTTGCCCTAATTATTGAGGAATCAGTTTGAACTATTAAACAATGTCCACCGTCAGCAAATGGAGCATGTTAATGGTCATGACTCACCATAGTTATTTTTTAAAGTTAAGATTAGATCTCATCTGGGGGCATGTGGGTGGCTCAGTCAGTTAAGCATCCGACTTTGGCTCAGGTCATGATGTCGTGGTTTGTGAGTTCAAGCCCCGCATTGGGCTCTCTGCTGTCAGTATAGAACCTTCTTCAGATCCTCTGTCTCCCTCTCTCTGTCCCTCCCCTGCTTGCTCTTTCTCTCTCTCAAAATAAATAAATGCATATTAAAAAAAAAAAAAAGATTAGATCTCATCTAATGGAAAATCCAAAAGGAACTGAAACATGTATCTTCTGGCCTTAACTGCCGTTGTTCAATGAAAGAGATCATAAGGCAATTAAAAATGTTTTCCAGTAATACGATAGAGCCATAATCCATTCATTTGAGATGTGAGAAAGATTACCACCATTTGGTAGTGGGCTTGTACAAACACACACGCCAATGGCCTCAAAATAACTATAAAGTCAGAAAGAGGGAAGGATGACAAAGTGCAGAATGGAAGAAATAAAAAAGAAGAAGCCAAGGTAGGAACAAAGGAAACACATCTACTCAATGTGTTTGTCCTGTAGGATGATGTCTCAGCCTGCCAGGGACTTTCCCAGTTTCAGCACTTAAAAGTCTTGCATCCTGGAAACCCCACAGTCCCAGGCCAACTGGGGTGGGTGGACACCCTGTTGTCAAGGCAAGGACTTGGCCTGATGTACCGCTTTGTTCCCAGAACTAGTTCAGTGCCTAGCACATGTTGGGTCCTCATAAAGAAATGTTAATTGCTGTCCTTTACAACTGTTGTGGTTGCATTGGAGTTGCCTCTCTGCAGCGAGGGGTTCGAAGAGATCATGAAGACTTTTGTAAGGAAGGTAGAAGAGAAGCGACCACCCCCCCCCCCCCATCTTTAGGAATGTCTTCTGCTATGGAATTGCAGGCTTGTGAGTTAGTAATGGGATAATCAAAGGGGTAAGGAGACCTCTGATCATTCCAACAGAGTCCAAGGGAAAAGACTCACAAGGAAGAATTCATCAATGGCAAAGAAGTTGAAAAGCAACAGGTACTGAAGAAAAAGCCTATTTGGTTTCTGCAGAGGTCCTATGCAACCTTTAAGAAGGCAATCTGAGTTGATGGGTGGAATGTAAAGCAGACAGCAGGGGGTCCATGGGGCAGGCGAGAAGGTGGTGTCAGTGAGTGTTGAAATCACCAGCTCATATAATTTGTTGGAAGAAATGGGAGGAAGATAGTTCTTCTAGAGAAGGGACAGGGAAATGACGGCCCATTGGCCGAATCTGGCGGACTGCCTGCTTTGTCAATACAGTTTTGTTGTAAAACAGCCACACCCATTTGCGTGTTGTCCGAGGGTTGAGTTGTCACAGCAGAGACTGGCTCACAAAACGTAAGATATTTACTATCTGGCCCCCAGCAGAAGAAATTTATTCACCCTCTGCTCTGGAGGATAAGAGAATGGAGGAAGTTTTGTAGGGTTTTTTTTTGTTGTTTTTTTTTTTTTGTCTGTTGTTTGCTTTTTTCAGTAGAGGAGATCAAAGGCTATTTGTGGATGCCTCATGGGGCTGGAAAAGAAAGAGCTTGTTAGGTATCTGCTGCTGTGTAGCAGGTTACCCCAAACTTAATGATTTAAAAAAAACAAACAAAACAAACATTCACTCTCTCAGTTTCTGTGGGTCAGGAATTTGGGAGTGTCTTCTGGGTGGTTCTGGCTCCAGGTTTCAGTCATGCCAGCCAGGACTGCACTCATGAAGGCTTGATGTGGCTGTAGGCTGTTGACACGGAGGCCTTGGTTCCACATCTCATTACGCGGGCCCCTCCGTAGAGCTGTCTGAATGTCAGCACAACATGGCAGCTGACCTTCTCCCAACGCGAGGGATCCCAGAGAGCAAGAAAGACTCCAGGGTGCCTTTTTTGACCTTTCCTTGGAAGTCACATATTATTTTTTGCCATATTCTATTTGTTGCACAGACAGACTTCTACGCATTAGGGGATAGCACTGACAAGAGCTTGAACACCAGGAGGCAGGGATCCTTGGGGGCCTTGTTGGAGGCGGGCTGCCACAGGGACAGAAAGTGGCCCTGAAGTGTTCTTGAGGAGAAGGTACAGAACGAAGGGCACTTTTACCGGCGAGGATGTAGAAGCCTGTAGTGAACAGATTGTGGAGAGTCTGAGGTACAGAGAAATTTTGAGCCAGCAAGGGGGAAATTCATTCAATAAAATAATTACCAATTGTGCTGGGGGATCAATAGTCTCTCTGTTCAGTTAGAGATAAGTTACCAAGATTCTGCTCAGACTGGAGATCTTGGGGACAAGGAATGAGTTGGAGCAGAGTAAAGTATCATGGGGAATCCAGTGGTGATTTCATTACTAGATTGTACATGCCCTGAAGGCGAGGCTTATATTTTACGTATGAATAAGTAAATTTTATATATTAAAAATATCTTTATAACCTTCATAGTCTCTAATACAGGGCCTTACCTATAGGTGCCTGATTATCGTTTGCCTTTCTTGCAGTGTCATTATCTTCCTCCTTACTTCAAAAAAATTGGCAAAATTTGTATTCTGATTTTTAGAATCAAGGTTTTGAACTTCCTCCTATGCCGTCAGGAAAGCTGTGAAACTTAAGTTTGTGGAGCCTTCTCCTTAGACTGCTTTTTGCATGTGTTGGAGAAAGAGCCTCCCAGGTTCCCGCTTGGAAGTTGTGGGAGGTGTGCAAGGGGCCCAGCTCTTCTTGTTGATGACCCGATGCCGTGGCCTCAGCTGCTGTTTTGTTCCATCTGGCAATGTCGAGGCCAAATTCTGTTTGGTATGCCTTACAGAGTACAATTAGACATGGAGAAAATGTTACCTGAAATATGATTCTAGAGATTCTGCCCGGAGCTCTTGCACTCAGGTCTGTGATGGGTCTCAGCTGGGTTCAGTGCAAGATTGTTTTTTTCTTTTTTAAACAACAGATCTTCTGCTGTGGTTGGACAAAATATATATGAAGATGACTAGAACGGACAGATGTTTGGTCTATTTTTACATTTCTGTGGGAAGAAATGTCAAGAAGCTATTTCTTAACTGAAATCTCTCAGTGCAATTTTAGTATTTTGTTTTTTATTCCCTCCTGTGAACAATTTTTAGAAATGATACGCTTTATTATAGAATCCTCCAGTCCTTGGCTGCATGAATGGCTTCTGGTGGCAGTTAACTCTTCTCGACACGGGTCTCACACGCTTCCTCAGCAGCTGGCTTTAACAAAGGAGGAATTACTTTGCTTAATGTGTCTTTTGATTCCCTGGTTTCAAATAACGCTTTTACTCCTGTGGATTTATTTATTTTTTTTATCCCTCGCTGTTATCTCTCTTCTTGGCGTTTCACAACGTCCATTTTCCCTTTTTAAAATATTTATATGAAAAAAAATTTTTTTAATGTTTATGTGAAGGTAATACCTGTGCACAGAAGGCTTTGGAAATACAGAAGGGCAACCTTTTCCTTTATTTTGGGCAAACCGTATATTGCCTCCAGTGGTAATGGCCAAGACCTACTAAGAGCTTACTACACAGCAGATACTCTGACAGTCTCGGAGAGTCTGTATCCTTCCATAGCAAAGTTGGGGAGATGAGACCCAAGCACCCTTAATCTATTCTTAAGACCTGAGAGAGTGATAACCAGAGAATATTCGGGGGAAAACCATTGGAATGGCCGACATATTCAGTCACATTTGTGTATGGCAAATTCTACAGTAGTTTTTATGTTCAAACGATCATAATGTCCACTTGCTAGCTAATAAGCACACTAACACCTGCTCCAGGAGGCACTGTACAACCTTATTCTTAGACCTGGTCATCAGGCAGGGACTTGGCATTGTTCTTTGTGTGAGTCCGTTGGAGATGATTAGGAGAATATGGTTTCCTTCAGGGTGATTATATTTATTTCAGAAAAACACCTTATTTTATTTTCAGAAGGCACGGCAAAATCTGCTGTGGGGAATCGCATACACTTTTCAGTGAATACATTCTTCTCCATCTTGTTAATTCCTGTGTTTCAGTGTGAAAAAAGCACTATATTGTAGGTGGCTGGAGATAAAGGTAACACACGTTCTACTTCACTCAAAGGAACGTTGAAGGCAAGGCTAATCCCTGCTTGGAGGAATCTCCGTAAGCGAGAATAAACTATTTTTGGTGCCGCTCTGTGTCATGTTCCTCTTTACCACCCTTCCCCAACCCCATCCGCGGAGCTGTGGATTTGGATAACTAACCTAAACTTGTTTTTTTAGGTGCCCACTGACGGCAATGCTGGCTTGCTTGCGGAACCCCAGGTTGCCATGTTCTGTGGCAAGCTGAACATGCACATGAACGTGCAGAATGGGAAGTGGGAGTCCGATCCATCGGGGACCAAAACGTGCATCGGCACCAAGGAAGACATCTTGCAGTATTGCCAAGAAGTAAGTCCCTTCTGACAGCCAGCGATTCTTGTGGGATCACACGCGTTCGGTGTTTTTTTTTTACTTTAACTTCTTAAATATTTATGTTTTGTCTCTTGTGGTAACGATCTTGGTTCCTAATGATCCACTATACTATTTTTTTTAAGTTAACTTATTTTGAGAGAAAGAGACTGAAAGAGCGAGTGGGGGAGGAGCAGGGAGAGAGGGAGACAGAGATCCCAAGCAGGCTCCGTGTTGTCAGCACAAAGCCCAATGCGGGGCTCCAACACATGAACCCTGGGATCATGTCCTGCGCTAAAAACAAGAGTTGGGCGCTTAACCAACTGAGCCACCCAGGCACCCCTCACTATGCTAATATATTTACTTGCTTTGCCATATATAATATGTATAAATTTAAAAAAAAATTAGGATGTCAGGGGCGCCTGGGTGGCTCAGTCGGTTGGGTGTCCGACTTCGGCTCAGGTCATGATCTCCTGGTTTTTGAGTTCGAGCCCCACGTCGGGCTCTGCTGACAGCGCCGAGCCTGGAGCCTGCTTCTGATTCTGTGTCTCCCTCTCTCTCTGCCCTTCCCCCACTCGCTCCCTCTCTCTCTCTCAAAAATAAATAAACATTAAAAAAAATTTTTTAAATTATGATATCATATTACAACCATCAATAAACCAACTGAGTAAAGTTTAAGATATCTTGGCACTCCATTTATCTTTAGAATGTATCTCATTATGACTTTACAGATTTACAGATAATGTTGTGGTTTTTTTTTTTTAAAGTTTATTTACTTATTTTTGAGAATGAAAGAGAGAGAGAGCTTGAGGGAATGGCAGGGAGAGAGAGAGACAGAGAATCCCAAGCAGACTCCACACTGTCACCACAGAGCCCGATGTGGGGCTCCAACTCATGAACCATGAGATCATGACCTGAGCTGAAATCAAGAGCTGGTCACTTAACCAGCTGAGCCACCCAGGCGCCCCAAGATAATGTATTTAAAAGTTGGTAGAATTAATTTTCCCTATTTATGTTACCCGTTTGGTATATTTTACTTCTGTTGATCTTCAATTTTAGTTTTTCCCTCCTTATTAATTTTATGTCTTGAAAACATGAAACATTCACATTGCTAAAACTTAGAAACTCTTAAAAAGTTGCCCTTGTCCTCTGTTGATAAACATTTTCATTGTTCCTGATTTATCCTTATAACAAAGAAGGATATATGGTTTTCCTTCTTTTTCTTATAAAAACGGTGCTTTCAGGAAGCATTCATAAAGATTTTCATCCTTTTTGTAATTTTTCTAGTTTACTTTCTATAATTGTATAGGGTATTCTTTCCTTATTAATTCAGTTTAAAATAACTGGAGTCTGGGGGTGCCTGGGTGGCTCAGTCAGTTAAACGTCCGACTTAAGCTCAGGTCATGATCCCGCAGTTCATGGGTTTGAGCCCTGCATCGGGTTCTGTGCTGACAGCCTAGAGCCTGGAGCCTGCTTCTGATTCTGTCTCTCCCTCTCTCTCTGCCCCTCCCCCGCTCACAATCTGTCTCTCTCTCTCTCTCTCTTTCAAAAATAAATAAACATAAAAAAAATTAAAAAACTGGAGTCCAAGACATTTTATCCCACGCTTCCAGACAATTACCTATTCTAGGTTATGTGGCTGTTTGTGTTTTAAGAACATTTAAAGGAATTAGTCTTATGCCTCTTGGCAACACTTCCTTATCCTTCATAGAAACAGCAGATAACCTGGCAACATTTTCTTTGTTGTATTCTTTTATGTACTAGAAAATTTCCTTTAGTCTTTTTGGATCCAAAATGAGTATTTAATGAAGTATGTGTACGTGTTAATAATATTTGTATTAAAATATGTAATTTTTTACATATATACACAGTTTTTTTGGTAGCACTCCAAGGAAGGACAGTCTCTAAATATTAACTCTTCTGTTTTGAGAAGCAAAACTGCATCCATATCATCGCAATATATTACATATCAAGTCATTTGTATCTTGAAGAAGTATGAACCATGCTGTAAAAGGATAATTCTTCTAATTTAAGTAAAAGTCACTAATATTTAAGTCTATTATATTTCTTATTAGAAACATTTATTAAGGGACACCTGGGTGGCTCAGTCGGCTCAGGCCTTGATTTCATGGTTCATGAGTTCAAGCCTGGCGTTGGGCTCTGTGCTGACAGCTCAGAGCCTGGAGCCTGCTTCAGATTCTGTGTCTCCCTCTCTCTCTGCCCCTCCTCTGCTCTCTCTCTCTCTCTCTCTCTCAAAAATAAATAAATGTTAAAAAACTTTTTTTTAATTAAAAAAAAAAGCATTTATTAAATAGGGATTGATAAGAAATTAACTTTTGCCCAGATATGGCATTTCTAAAATACACATTTTGGAAAAATAATATTCATATTCTATGAAAGAGTTCCTCTTTGCATTTTAAAAAGTCATCCTCTTGCTTTATCACTCTGGCCCTACATCTAGATTCTGGGTTCACTGCTGGAGCCTCTGTGCTGTTAAGTAAGTATGCTCTAGTTCAGTTTTGTAATGAGTTATGAGTTGGATAAGTTGGAACTCTGTGCATGCTTATAGGTTTTTCATATCATTTCACTTCTCTTGATACACATAGAGATTATGCATTCGGAATGTTAGATTAAAATTTTTTTTTTTTAAAGGCTAGAACTCAGAGTCTGTTAATGATGTTGACCACATCATCCTTTTAGGTTGAATGGCTAATTGATGACGTGTCATAGTTTGCGTCTAAAGTTTTCCTCCGTTACTGCCACTTCTGAGTAATCACATGCTTTTGCATTTGTATGACGACCCTATAAAACTTACTTTTCACGACCCTGAGAACAACCCTTATTCGCTCCCACACCACTTAGCGATCCCACTAATGTCTAGCTTCACTTCTTGTCTTAGTCTGTTTTTTGTTCCAGGGCTAAGCCACAGGGTAGTTCTTCTGGGTCCCAGACTTCTGGGTCCCAGATTGTTGTGGCTATGGGACTGGAGAGTAAGTGAGCTTCTTGGTTGTTTCTCGTTTGTCTCGCAATTCTGGTATGATTTGCCTGTCTCACCTCACTACCCACAGAGGTCTTCTAAAATGATGTGCGCAGGCCAGAGACTTAAGGCGGTTCAAACAGACATTAGTCCATAGAAGTACGAAAGGGCCAGAACCTTGGACTTGTGAGCCTCTTAATGAATTGGTTTTTCTCCATAAGAGCAGGAAGTCATTGGAGGTGTTTATTTATTTTTAAAGAAGGGGAAGGACTGTAGATTTGAGTTTCAAAAAGTCCCGCTTTGTCACTCCGACCCTATATTTAGATTCTCAGTTCCCCACTAGATGCTGTTCAGTAAGGTAACCACTAGCCACATGTGGCCGTTGAGCATTCCCAGTGTGGCTAGTCCAAACTAATGTGTTCTGGAAGTGTAAGATAAATACTGTTATTTTAAAGATTTACATGAAAAAAGAATATAAAATGCCACATTAATTTCATATCCATTTCATATTGAAATATTTTGTATATACTGACTTAAACATCATGTGTATGTTTTTAAATTGTAAATGCTGTGTTATTAAAATGAATTTCACCTGTTTGTTTTACTTTTTAATGTGGCTACCAGGGAATTTAAAATTACATAGAAGTATATTTCCATTATATTTCCATTGAACTGTGTGGCCGTCCCCGCTGCCTCATGCCGATAGTGAGTCTGGGCTTAAAGGGTCTCAAATCCCATCATCTGCAAGTGGGAGAGGGAAGCAGAGGTGAGGAGTCCCCCCCAGACCTTCCACCAGAACCTTACTGGTGATTGGGAATCAGGGAGGAAGGCTTGTTTGGGGGGCATTTTTAATACATCTTTCATTAGAAATATTTTATCGCAAGGGGATTATATGAATACCTTTTGAGGGTCCAACGGTCTCTCGCTCCCTCAAACATGTATCTCTGGGCGCTTAAGGAGGTTGTGATACGTGGAACACATGACTTGTTCTTAAAGGGGGATCTAGGCGCCTGGGTGGCGCAGTCGGTTAGGCGTCCGACTTCAGCCAGGTCACGATCTCGCGGTTCATGAGTTCGAGCCCCGCATCGGGCTCTGGACTGATGGCTCAGAGCCTGGAGCCTGTTTCCGATTCTGTGTCTCCCTCTCTCTCTGCCCCTCCCCCGTTCATGCTCTGTCTCTCTCTGTCCCAAAAATAAATAAACGTTGAAAAAAAAAATTTTTTTTTAAAAAAAAAGGGGGATCTAGAGTGGGGCACCTGGGTGGCTCAGTCGGTTAAGCGTCCGACTTTGGCTCAGGTCAGGATCTCACATTTTGTGAGCTCAAGCCCCATGTCAGGCTTTGTGCTGACAGCTTGGAGCCTACAGCCTGCAGCCTGCTTCGGATTCTGTGTCTTCCTCTCTCTCTGCCCCTTTCCACTTGCGCGCACTCTCTCTCTCTCTCTCTCTCTCTCTCTCTCTCTCTCTCACTGTCTCTCAAAAATAAATAAACATTTAAATATTTTTTTTAAAAGGGTGATCTAGGGAGAGAGAAAGGCTTGTGGAATACTTTTAGCAACTTAGAAACCGACAATGTTGATGATGCTAATACCAGCTAACTTTTACTGAGCATCAACAAGGTGCTAAGCTACCTTGCTAAGTGCTTGCTCTCGTTTTACCCTTATGATGCCTCTGGGGAAGAATCTGGAGAAGAATCTTGCAAATTGCACCATTTAAGGAGAACAAGTGAAAGAACGCCATCCAGCCATCCATCCGTGGAGGAGGAGCAGTGGCCAGAGACCTAGGAACAGAACTAGGAGCTGTCATGGGCAGGAAGTCAGGCCAGGTTAATTTCTACATGAAGGAAATGATAAGTGCAAGTGGGATGTAGACCAAAAGTCTGAAGTATAAGTTTTGACAGTGCAAAAGCTTGGCTCTTGCAAAATGAACACACATCAAACATTTTATTCAGTTCATTAATGAATGAGGTGACCTGGAAGATGCTAAAACTGGTTCAGATTGACCAGAAGAGATTTAAATTCCTTTCCCCACAGAGTTCATGTGCAGGGCTACGAAAGGGACCCATCTGACTGGCATTGCATGGGACAGGAAACATTTGCACTGCTATCCAATGTCTACATCATCTACCCTTACAGAGCTGTAAAATAGCCCAGTCAGTAGCAGCCGCAAGTTACTCAGAAGATACACCCTGTAGAATCAGATCTTTTCCCCTCCCGCCCCTGGCTCTCAAAAACCACACCTGCATGTCACTGCTGAGACACCCAGGAATCTCTCTTGCCCATCTCTCTCTCTCTTTTTTTTTTTTTTTAGTTGTTTTTTTTTTAACGTTTATTTATTTTTGAGAGACAGAGACAGAGAGTGAGTGGGGGGCGGGGGTGGCAGAGAGAGAGGGAGACACAAAATCCGAAGCAGGCTCCAGGCTCTGAGCTGTCAACCCACGAAACCGTGAGATCATGACCCGAACCGAAGTAGGACACTTAACCAACTGAGCCACCCAGTCACCCTTTCTCATGCCCATTTCCAAGTCACAGGTGTTGTTTCGTAATAAAACAGTCTTGTAATTGGCATACAGGTCATTGTTGATCTTTATGATAACAATTTCAGTGGAAGAGCCTGGGACAGGTCAATTTGCAAGAAGTTACAGGAAGAATAACATGAATGGATGGTGAGGACATCTGTGAACTCTTTGAGGAAAGACCTAGAGGCAGAGAGCTTGAGGGCAATTCAAGGAAAAGAGAAAAGGCTTTGTTTTTTGTTGTGTCTTTGGTGTTTTCTTAAAGGGAATTAACTTAAAAGCCAAGAGAAGCCTAAGCTAAACTTAGGGGGGAGGGTAGATGTCCACTAAAAGAAAACTAGGCTCAGGTATCTATAGGAATCAAGTAGGGATGAGATCCAGAGGATAAGGCGGACTCTTAGAAGAAAGAAAAGATGGGAAAATTGTAAGGGTGGGTTAATTAGGCAGTTTCGGTTGCCAGGTGACAGAAACCCACTAAACATTTTACACATGGAGAGTATTTTGGTTGGACCAAAAAAGCAGGACCTACCTGTGTGTCACTTACCGTATCTACAAGGACTCAGTGCTTGTAGACTGGGACTGGTCCACCTTGGCCTTGAAGGCATGTGGCCTGTTTGACATCCCAACCAGATGGAATGGAGAGAGGGGCTTTTGTCAGAAAAAGGGTGAAGAGTGAGTGGCATGGGGATGAAATAGAAGAATGGCCATAGTCCCAACATAATGGACTTAGGAAGATGCAGTGCATTAGACAAGTTATAGGCTTGGAGAGTAGGCAGCTGAGAGAATTCATAGTGTATCACGACTGTAACTGGCTTTTGAGAAACTGTGGGAGGTTAGAGAGATGGTCACTCAGAACTTTTAAATAGCGTTTGACGTTTTCTTATGGAGTGGTGCATCCTGAAGAATCCGGAATATTCCTTATTGATGTTTTAAGGTCTTCCTGCCACTTCTCGCTTTGTAGGTGTTCTGATAGTTTTCTTTTATAATTTGAAGTAAAGAATAGTTTTCTTCTGTAAGATTGAATTTTTTCCGTATTGTTGGAAAATAGTTCTTTTCCTTTATTCCTTTGACTCCCATGTTTTTGTTTTAGGCAGTATTGAATGTTTTGTTTTTTTTTTTTTTTCTTGCTAGGAACGCCAAGAGAAATAATATTCACAATTTTTCTATCTCCTCAATTTTTCTGTCTCCTCACAGGGTTTATAAGTTACAGTAATTTATTATTTTCAAAGTTGTAATACTACAGTCCGTTTCATTGCCATAATAATCACAGTGGCAGGTTCTTTTTTTTTTATTTTTTTTATTTTTTTAACGTTTATTTATTTTTGACACAAAGAGAGACAGAGCATGAACAGGGGAGGGGCAGAGAGAGAGGGAGACACAGAATCCGAAACAGGCTCCAGGCTCTGAGCTGTCAGCACAGAGCCCGACGCGGGGCTCGAACTCACAAACTGCAAGATCATGACCTGAGCTGAAGTCGGACGCTTAACCGACCGAGCCACCCAGGCGCCCCAGCAGGTTCTGACTTTAACTGGGTTCATTGTTGATAACGAATCCTTCCACCAAAGTATCTCTATTCCTATATTATTATTTTTGTTGGATGACCATTATCTTGGTTATTTCTTTTTTTTTTTTTTTTTTCAACGTTTATTTATTTTTGGGACAGAGAGAGACAGGGCATGAACGGGGGAGGGGCAGAGAGAGAGGGAGACACAGAATCGGAAACAGGCTCCAGGCTCCGAGCCATCAGCCCAGAGCCCGACGCGGGGCTCGAACTCACGGACCGTGAGATCGTGACCTGGCTGAAGTCGGACGCTTAACTGACTGCGCCACCCAGGCGCCCCTATCTTGGTTATTTCTAACTGCTTATTGAACAGTGGCTTAGTTTAGAGTTAGAAATGGCATATTTGTTCAGCATCACGAAGATATTTATCCACTGTATTCTGGCATCTATCATTGTCCAATTGCCTTTTTTTAAAACATAAGCAGAAACCAATACTATTAGTTACCGTTTACAGTGCTACTCATTTCCTGATTATTTTTCTCCTGATAGCGATGAATAATTTTTTTCTTTATGTTCTCAGTCCCTCTTGTGACCAAAACACAGATGTTTTAGAGACAGCTGGCTGAGTCGGAGAGGCAGCTGTTAGCAGTCTGTGGTCCGATGACAAGACGAAACCGACTGAACTCATGACCATGACCTCATTTTGACCTTTTGCTAACCAATTTAACTCACTTGTTAAATTTATTCTTCCAATGGGTTGCGTGTATAGCTGCACAGTGTATGTGTTGATGCTTTGTTTAATGTGACGTGTCAAATAGTATTATTTCTTTTTTATTAAAAAAAATTTTTTTTAATGTTTATTTATTTTTGAGAGAGAGAGAGAGAGAGAGAGAGAGAGAGAGACCGAGCACGAGCGGGGGAGGATCAGAGAGAGAGGGAGACACAGAATCTGAAACAGGCTCCAGGCTCTGAGCTGTCGACACAGAGCCCGACGCGGGGCTCGAGCCCATGATCCGCGAGATCATGACCTGAGCCGAAGCTGGACGCTCAACTGACTGAGCCACCCAGGCGCCCCCAAATAGTATTATTTTGATGGTGAATTATCTAGTCCATGTCCTTCGTATTCTCATGTTCCTCTCAATTTGTGTTCCCTGCTCTTGGTTGTTTTGTTAGCAATATTGTCATTTTTGTCTCCTGATTTCTTCAGCAATATCCTTGCTCAAGAGCAAGATTAGGCACATAAAGTAAAAGTTGAGTCTTTTATTTTTGTACCTGGTTAAAACCCCTTATGCAGTTTGGGAAGATAGTTTGAAACTTGGGGTTTAAATTGAGTGTTTGTTTCATCTGTGTTTTATCCCAAATCATCCATTCTTGGTACCCATAAATGCCCTGTTTTCTCTAATCATAATAGTTACCCTTCAAATCTTTGGATTTCTTTACTTCCTTTTTGTTTGTTTGTTTTATTAACACGGTCAGTACTATTTGAGGATTTTCTTTCATTTCTTCATCAAATATGTATTGAGGACTGCAATGCACTGAATGTTTATGTCCTCCCCCCCCCCCAATTTCATATGTTGAAGCCCTAACATCCAAGGTGATGGTATTTGGAGGTAGGGCCTTTGGAAGCTAATTAGGGCTAGATGAGGTCGTGAGGGTGGGGCCTCACGATGGGATCAGCGTCCATTGACGCAGAGACAACAGAGAGTGGTACTATTTACCACTGTGCACGCAAGGCCTGGTTCATCCTTGCGGCCTTCCTTGCAGTAGTCTGGCCGGCAGCACCCTGTGGAGAATTGCCCAGTTAACCCACAGAATAGTGAGGAATTCTGAATGATTACGTGGTAGCTAGCTAGCCTCCCGGCTGCCTTCCAGCGGAACTTGCACTCACTCCTGTGCCTAGTCTTTTCCTACACTCTGCGGGGCTGACACCCGCAACCAGGAGGACATCACAGGAATGATGGCGTGTGACTTTTGAGGGTTGGTCGCGAAGACCCGTGACTTCCACCTTGCATACTTGCTACAGTAAAGCCAGGTGCCGTATCGTGGGGATGTGACTTGGGCGTGAGTGGTTATCTAGTCGTAAGCGTGGGGCGGGGTGAGCTTAGGGTCCCCCGACTCTGCCGCCTTCCCGGCACCCCTCAGGCAGCACCGTGGAGATGTACGTGTGGTGAGGAACTCAAGCCTGCTGCCCACAGCCGGCACTGGCTTGTCAGGCACAAAAATGGACCTCCTGGAGGTGCTTCCCGTAGCCAAGTGGAGCCTTCATGTGACCATGGCCAACATCTTAACAGCGCCCTCATAAACGTCCATATCACTCCCCGATTCCAGACCCACAGAAACGGTGCGAGCTAAGAAATGCTTATTGTTTGAAGCTACCGTGTTTTGGGCTAGTTCGTCCGCAAAGGTTGCTGACCACAACAGATACTCGCTCAATTATTACTTTCCTCTGTGGTCCTGTGGTGGAAAGCAGGACCTTTCCTCTGTTCTCTGCTAGACACAGAAAGTGCCACCATCACGGAAACAACTTGAAACTAACTGTATGAATTATTCATCATCTAACAGCCTAAAGTGGCCACTTGCCTTAATGAACTGTTACATTACCCCAACCAAGGAACTAGGAGTCTTATAAATAGAGCAGACATAGGATCATACTCCCCTTGAAATATACAGCGAAGCCTACAACAACTATTGCAATTTTTAGATTTTATTGTCCTGTTTTTCTTTTGAATGAAGTAAGATTAAAACAACAACAACAACAACATTGTTTTACTTAAACCAAAGGCTTCGGGATGGGAGAATAAAAAATTGGAAGTGTAGGGGCACCTGGGTGGCTCAGTCAGTTAAGCATCTCCGACTTCAGCTCAGTTCATGATCTCACGGTTTGTGGGTTCAAGCCCCGTGTCGGTCTCTGTGCTGACAGCTCGGAGCCTGGAGCCTGTTTCGGATTCCGTGTCTCCTTCTCTCTCTGCCCCTCCCCCACTTGCGCTCTGTCTCTCAAAAATAAATCAATGTATAAATTTTTTTTTTAATTGCAAGTGTAATAAAGAATCTCGTTCCTTCCCAAAGTTAATTCAGGCAAATTCAGCCAATATTTACGGAGTGCTGTTCAGGGTCGGATTTTGTGTCATGTGTGGCTGAGAGGCAAGACACCATGCTTGGCTCAAGTCGCTCATAAATATACAACTGGATAAATTGAGAATTCAGAAAATTGGAAAGTAGAAGGTTTTGATTCGAAATCTGGGGATCTCAGGTCTAATTCTGGAAATAAGAGCTGTGGGGTTGTTTTTCAGCATGAATGTTCTTCGGTCAATATGCTTTTAGAAAACTTGGCCATGGGGCGCCTGGGTGGCTCAGTCAGTTAAGCGTCTGACTTCGACTCAGGTCACGATCTCATGGTCCATAAGTTCGAGCCCCGCGTCGGGCTCTGGGCTGACACCTCGGAGCCTGGAGCCTGCTTCCGATTCTGTGTCTCCCTCCCTCTCTGCCTCTCCCCCGTTCATGCTCTGTCTCCAAAATAAATAAACATTAAAAAAAAAAAAAGAAAGAAAACTTGGCCTGTATCCGAGGGTAGGTTGGATTAGGAACAGAAGGGGATTCAGATGTTCCAGAGGTCAGCGTGAAAAGGTAAAGTAAAGGATCATCCTGGTGTGGAGAAGATCATACAATAAGGGAGCCCTAGGGGTCAAGTGCCCAGAAAGGGGAACATGGGCTTCACCGGACAGACCTTTCAAATCCAGCCTTTGCTCTCTCGACACCTGAACGGTCCAGGAAAAGCTGCCTAACCAGTCTTAGAGTGTGTCCTTGCTGTGTGATAGGAACCTACAAGTGTGGGCTGTTCAAGTTAAATACCATCTGTTAAATGAGAGATTATACAAGCCCCACCATTATTACTCCTTTTTTAAGGGGAGAAATGAAAACATAGGCCCTGCTGTCCTCTGGATCCCTGCCAGTCAGAGCACCTTTTGTAAGGTATGCCTGAGAGCCGGGGGTTGACTCACCTGGGGAGCAGGTCTCTGGAGGGGGGGCTCTGGAACAGGTTCAGCCTCCAGCAGGGGCAGAGATTCCCCGCTGGGAAAGTCAGGTGAATATGGCTGTGCTTGTAATCTCTTCAGTTCAATTATGGGTTATCCTCTCTTTTTCCTAAGTGTTAACCACAGCTAACAACATGTGTTCCCTGTTTTGTTTTGTTTTTTTAAATTTTCTTTCTCTAAACGAACAGCTGTTTTGTCTGCAAATTAACAGGATCACCAAACAAAACAAAATCTGCCTATTTGATAAGTTGAACAAAACCATTTCCCTTGCCGGGCTTCCTTCTATAAAACGTGTCCCCAAACGTGGGTTTCCCAGGCAAGAATTATTCTTCACCCTTCATTCTGCAATAGCGTGGAATTAAAATTAAGTTAAACACACAAGCATCACATGTGATTCTTTTTTTTTTTTAATTTTTTTTCCACGTTTTTATTTATTTTTGGGACAGAGAGAGACAGAGCATGAATGGGGGAGGGGCAGAGAGAGAGGGAGACACAGAATCGGAAACAGGCTCCAGGCTCTGAGCCATCAGCCCAGAGCCCGACGCGACGCGGGGCTCGAACTCACGGACCGTGAGTTCGTGACCTGGCTGAAGTCGGACGCTTAACCGACTGCGCCACCCAGGCGCCCCTCACATGTGATTCTTTTAATCTGACCAGGTTTGAGGACGTGCTGCATACACAGTGAAGTGTTAAAGTTGTGGCAGGTTCTTGGCCGTTATTATTATTTTCCTTTGTGCTCCATCCACCCCTGTAAACTTAAAATGGATCCACAAATTACAGGCGCAGATGCTTTGTGGTTTCAGGATTTGAAAGATCCAAAAATTCATGTGAGGTCGGACAGTTTTCTAATAGAGGCATCCGGGCCGCCTGTCTATGAGAACGGATATGTTTTATGCATTAATGGCTTGTATACTTGTAAGGATTGTTTGCAGAAACCATAGGGTTTAGAGCTAAATAAAAGAGATGCTACCAAGTTAGGATTTTTTTTTTTTTAAACACATTTGTCATTTAATCAAATTAACGTTTGATTTAACTTTTGTCCTTGTTCTCACGTAGCACTTTCTTAAATGGGTAATTATTACACATTTGCAGGCATACTATGTAATTTTGTAGTATAATACTATATTCTGTAAGGTTATAGATAATACTGTGTACTTTTATGTACGTAGTAATACTGTGGACTTGTGTATTTCATATGTAATTAATTGATATGCTGGCAGTCTTTTCCTGTAGTATATTTTTTTCTCTTTTCAGAGGTATAATCGTCAAATAAAGCTGTATAGTTTGGGTATTTTAAAAAATAGCCGTAAACTGACAAAGAATGAGAATCTAGGTTATATGCATACATATCTGATTATGTTTTCACAATCGTCTATTTTAGTAATTCTCCCTGCCCCATCTGTTCCTGCACTCAGCACTTCTGGAGTAAGACTTGTTCCTTATGCATTGAACAAAGTTCTTTGACAATATTTTCCAACCCTGAATATGAGTGTATGTATATAACAATGTATGTATGTCCAGTGTCGAAAGCAGACTTGGGCCAGATTATTGGGAAATAGGCTGGTGCCCTGCATTTTACGTCCCTGGCTTTTGCATAAGATCGTCGTTGTGAAAACCCAGCGCCACTCACACCTCCCATTGTTGCACTCATGTTTCATCAGCTGTATGCTGCCCCTTAGCACCTTGTTACACCATAAGCAGAGACCGTTTTCGGTTTCCAGTTCTTTCTCAATTAAATTAGATCTTGTGTTCCCAATATCCCTAGCATTATTAAAAGAATTAGAGTGGAGAGCAGTTTTATAGGCTTTTTCTTTGTATTTCGGAAGACTTTAAAAGGAGAAATCAGTACATTTAATCCAGAGACAGAAATGTATTGTCTGGGACATACTTTGTTTTGGCTTACATACTGAAGCATAAAACTTATTTTAAACTTAGAATTAATGCACTCTGAGTGCTCAGAAATGGCACTGACTTCGGTAGTGGATGACTGGCTCCATCAGTTTGATCTGTGAAACGGAGCAGTTGCTGAGGACGGCAGACTCTCGGCTGCACGTAAAACCTTTGCAATGACTCTGGCACATGGGAAATCATTACTGTGTTTTTCTTAGTCTCCTCTTGGATATGTTCTTTGAAAAGGAACTTGGTATGTAAAAGCTTTCACATGAAAGTGTCTCCCGTTTACCTCCCTACCACTTTGCCATGGAATTTCCGATTCTTTGTTTCTTTTTTTTTTAATAGAGTTTATTGTCAAACTGGTTTCCATACAACATTCAGCGTTCACCCCAACAAGCGCCCTCCTCCATGCCCATCACCCACTTTCCCCCGTCACCCACCCACCCCCCCCCTCAACCCTCAGTTTGTTCCCAGTCCTTAAGAGTCTCTTATGGTGTGCCTCCCTCTCTGTAACTTTTTTCCCCCTTCCTTCCCCTCCCTCCCCCATGGTCTCCTGTTAAGTCTCTCTAGATCCACATGTGAGTGAAAACATATGGTATCTGTCTTTCTCTGCCTGACTTATTTCACTTAGCATAATACCCTCCAGTTCCACCCACGTTGCTGCAAATGGCCAGATTTCAATCTTTCTCATTGCCAAGTAGTATTCCATTGTACATATAAACCACATCTTCTTTATCCATTTGTCAGTTGATGGACATTTAGGCTCTTTCCATAACTTGGCTACTGTTGAAAGCGCTGCTACAAACATTGGGGTGCATGTGCCCGTATGCATCAGCACTCCTGAGAGACTGTCTCTAAGTCTTTGTTTCATGGGTATACATGCCCACTGCATTCGTGCATATGCCGTTTGGATCTTTGTGTTTTCACTTGTAGATTTAGAAATTGGACTCTGTTTCCACTGGACTAGTTTTGTTGTTGTTGTTGTTTTACCTTTAACTCAAAATTTCAAGTGCATATAAAAGCAGAAATAATGGTATACTGGATGCCCCAGGTGCCTGTCACTCAACTGCAGTAATGATAGAATCTAGTCACTCTGGTTTCTGGGGGAGTCTGGAATGCACGTGCTCTATCCTGCCACCTTCAAGGTCTGCATTATGTTTGGCCAGCCCCTCGTGCAGATATGTGGCTTGTCCCCTTGGCAAAGCTGTAAATCGATTTAAGACAAACCAAAGCATCCTGTTACTTGTTGACTTCATACTTAATGTATTTAAAACATAATTTTATTAAGTAATGTTACATACTTTCTAGCATTTTTTTTCCCAAAAAGAAATATCTTTGGGAATTTGGTTATAAATTTATGTCAAAATTTACTAGGCTAGAAGAACAGTAGGCCATTTATGTTTAGAATTTGTAGCAGTTCTTTTTATTATGACCGTTAATTCTGTTTTCAGCTTTTCCCTAGCTGCATTTGATTTTGTGGTCTTGAATATCTTGATCACTTGGAATTTAGCTGTCTTGTCAATAGGCCTTTCGGCATTAATCATTTGTCCCGGGGGCCTGTTTGCAAAAGGGACTTGGAGAGTTCCCCTCTTTGCTTTAAATGTTGGAAATAGAAGAAAGTTCTGCAGGGCTTTGGTAACATATGTCAGATATATAACTATAAAATATATACATAAGATATATATGTAAATGATATATAATAATTTATATGACATATTATAATAAATAATATAAAGATACATGAAGTATTTTTATATATTGTATATGTAACAGCATGTTCTTGGCCTTCTTAAATATCATCAATGTCGGGGCATTCACTTTCCAATGTCCCCTCTCTATAAAGAGAGCTTTCCTACTATTCTTACTTTCTAATCTTATACTTTAATAAACTTTAAAAAATATATTATCAGTGTCTTTTCTCGCTTTATGTTCTTGACAACTGAAAAGTTATCTTTAGGGGCGCCTGGGTGGCTCAGTCGGTTGAGCATCTGACCTCGGCTCAGGTCATGATCTCGCTGTCCGAGAGTTGAGTTCCGCATTGGCCTCTGGGCAGACAGCTAAGAGCCTGGAGCTTATTTCAGATTCTGTGTCTCCCTCTCTCTCTGCCCCTCCCCCGCTCATGCGCGCGCACGCGCTCGCTCGCTCTCTCTCTGTCAAAAATAAATAAACATTAAAAAAATTTCTTTAACTTATCTTTGGATTAATATATTAATCATATCAATATTAATATTATTAATATGTTTCCAGTTTTGATAGAGAAAGAGAGACTTTAGGTTTTTTAAAATGTAGAATGAGAATGTTCTGATGGTGACCAGGTCTTAAGGTATTTTTCGATAATTAGGAAAAACACTTAGGCTACCACATCACGTTCTAACGTGGATCTAAGATTGTTTTTACTCTTCTCTTCTGGCTGTTGATTTTTTGAATTGTTTCAACTCTTTTTTTTTATTTTTTTATTAAATTTTTTTTAACGTTTATTTATTTTTGAGAGAGACAGACAGCACGAGTGGGGGAGGGGCAGAGAGAGAGGGAGACATAGAATCTGAAGCAGGTTCCAGGCTCTGAGCTGTCAGCACAGAACCCGATGTGGAGCTGGAACCCACAAACCGCAAGATCATGACCTGAGCCGAAGTCAGACGCTTAACCAACTGAGCCACGCAGGTGCCCCCTCAAGTCTCTTTAAAAAAATAATAATAATAATTTAGGTACTGATAACATATGCTTTTCAAAGATAAAACCTATTTCTATGGCCTGGAGAGTAGGCCGCTTTTCAGGTTCCTGGAACCAAAGTGTCTAAGTAAGAGCCTGACTTCTAATTCTTGCTGTGCATCTTCTCTCTCACTTTGTATTTATTAACATTAATGTACTGCCCCTTTTTTTTTAAGTTTATTTTTTTTAATAATATATATATATATATTTTTGTTTATTTATTTTTGAGACAGAGAGAGACAGAGCATGAACGCGGGAGGGTCAGAGAGAGAGGGAGACACAGAATCTGAAACAGGCTCCAGGCTCTGAGCTGTCAGCACAGAGCCCGACGCGGGGCTCGAACTCACGGACTGCGAGATCATGACCTGAGCCGAAGTCGGACGATTAACCGACTGAGCCACCCAGGCGCCTCAAGTTTATTTATTTTTGACAGAGACAGAGTGCAAGCATGAGCTGGAGAGGGGCAGAGAGGGAGGGAGACACAGAGTCAGAAGCAGGCTCCAGGCTCCAAGCTGTCAGCACAGAGCCCGACACGGGGCTCGAACTCACGAACCGCGAGATCATGACCTGGGCTGAGGTCGGACGCTTAACCGACTGAGCCACCCAGGCGCCCCACATACTGCCTCTTATCTGAGGCTGTTATTTATATAAGTTGTCACATCACACGTGGCAATATTGGAGGGCACTGAGATGCTTATTTTTCTCAAATGCTCATTGTCCAACTGTAATAGTATACTGTTGAGATTATTTTAAGAGACACATTGCTAATACCTGATGGGAGTTTAAAATATCCTGAATTTCCCTGTAATTCATGGATTTTGAACTTAAGCAGGGTTAATTATATATAATAGGTATAAGTAAATATCCATTAAGTACCTGTCAGGCACTTTCTGTGCTGTCCCAGTGTTGGCCACAGTGAAGGGAACACAAAGATGAATCCTGTTGTCCCTGCCTTCGAGGAATGTGTATTCTCATAGGGCAGAAAGACCCATAAGTGTCACAGAAGGTAGAAAGTGGTAAGCGATCGGATGAAAATGGTCAGATAAAATGCTCTGGATTCAGAGATTGAAGGGATCAGGGAGGGTTTTGTGGGGTTTTTGTTTGTTTCTTTGTTTCTTGTTTTCTGTTTTTGGTGAACGAGCATTTGAGCTGGGCCTTTTCCTTGGGTGTGTTCAATTGGAAGGAAAATAAAGCCAGCAGAGGAGCTTATGTTTAAAAATGGGGGCTTGTAGGAGGGGCCCCTGGAGTTAGAGGTATGCCGTGCGTTCTTGGAGTTGTGGGTAACTGGCAGCCCCTGTCTGCCCCTCTGTCTTGTCCGTCTGTCTCTGCCTCGTGTGCCTGCCTTGCTCAGCTCTCTCCCTGCGCGCACATCTTCCTGCTTCATCCCGCAGCCCGCTGCTGCTTCCAGATGCCTTATTCTCCTTCACTTGCAGGTCTTGAGATGTGTGCCGTCTCTGACGATGATTCATCTGGCCTACCTGCCAGCCAAGAGTGGTCCCCTATGTAGCCAGACCTCATAGGTGTTCATTCAGAGCTCTGGAGGAAGAGAATACGATTTACAGTTTGCCTTCCTGGGATTCTCATTAGCTACAGGGACAGAGCCACAGAGTTACAACACGGCCACTAATGAGGACTCCTTCAGAAGGCTGCAGGCTGGAGCACCACAGAGAGCGGGAGGGGGTGGGCAGCCTCCCCAGAGACTTAAACCAAAGGTAATGAACATGGAGAACCGGAGGGAGGCTACGGGGCGCCATATTGTGTTTCCTGCCCTTCAGGAAAGTGCTTTTGCCCTGGGAAGGCGGTGTACATATGTATTTAACACAAAGGAGAGGCACACTGTGATAAATACCATAAAGCATTCCTGAAGTGGGAGAGAGGGATTAACATTGCATTACACTGCGAGTGGGGGAAGTTTGTCGACGTGGGGGAACCCTAACAGACTTGGGGATCTGCAGTATGGTGAAAGGGTCTTATGTAGGAGTGTGTTTAGAGCATACTGTGCGTATTTGTACAGCGATTGTTCTGGGCAGCTGTCATTTAGGAAGATTTGGAGGCACGGAGGGCAGTTTCCTTTGCCAGTAACTGACACAGGTCTAGATTTGCTTCTGCTTTAAAAATTGATTAATGTAGCTCTGGTCACCTAAATGTTTTTATTAATCAAGAAAATTGTTGCTCCTATTTGGGAGCAACAGAAAGCATTTTAGAAAAGAAGGGGGCCAGGGCACCTGCTTAGTCGATTGAGCGTCCGACTCTTGATTTCGGTTCAGCTCATGATACCCAGGTCATGGGTCATCGAGCCCCACATCGAGCTCCACACTGACCAGGGAGCCTGCTTAAGATTCTCTCTCCCTCTCTCTCCCTCTCTGTCTCTCTCTCCCCACTCCCTCGCTCACACACACACACACACACACACACACACACACACACGCTCTCTCTAAAATAAGAAAAAAAATTTTTTTAAAGAAATGAAGGGAGCTACATAAAAAGTTCATTTGCTAATCCTGCAGAAGCACATTAGTAATGCTTGTTGTGTTAGCACATGCATTGCATGTGTTGGAAACTTGCAGAGGAACTCAGATACCTTGATTTCTTTTATGTTAAGGTTTGAGATGCCACAAAGAAAATATAGAACATTGAACCGATGCTTATAATTAATTATGGTGTAAAGTCAGGGACTTAACTAGCCACGGACACATTTGTGTGTCTAATTACTTTAATTTTTATTCTTGCCTAACCCTGTGAGCTATGCTGGTTTTTTCAGTATAAAATGGTTATCTCTGGGCACCTGCTGGAGCTGCTTAATAAAAAACTAGGTGTCTAGTACTTGAATTTTTGGTCAGAAGCTGTTACATTTTTTTTCATTGTATTGTTTTGTTTTTGTTTTCTGAGTGGGGGCTTGTGTGGCATGTGGTAATTGCTTGGACTTCCTGGGGCTTTCTGTGTGCTTCCAAAGAAATTTTGTTACCTGTCTTGTTGATGTTTCTCCCTCTTTCAAAATAAACCTGATTTTGGGGTGCGGGGGGGGGGCTCTGACTCTTGATATTGGCTCAGGTTGTGATCTTGTGGTTGTGAGTTCAAGCCCTGCATTGGGCTCTGCAATGAGCATGGAGCCTGCTTGGGATTCTCTCTCTCTGTCTGTCTCTGTCTCTCTCTCTGTCTCTACCCCTCCGTCAATCGTGCTGTCTCTCTCTCTCAAGATAAATAAATAAACATTTACAAACAAAGCAATAACAAATAAATAAAATAAAATTAAAATAAAATAAGATAAAATAAAATAAAATAAAAACCTCTTGACCTCAGAACAGCAAATTTTTACTATTGGCAGATCCAAATTCGTAACTCCTTGTCTCTGAAAAATAGGTGATTCAGGTTGAACTTACTTCTGCAGACTGTGTGTGGAATTCATGCAGTTCAAGGTTTCTCATCTCGTCATCCGCTCGCATATTAACACGTTCATTGTCGGCATTCTGGAGAGAGAAGTTGAAGCACAGGAAGTAACACGTATGTCCTATGTTGCATGGTCGGAACTGGAAGTAAATTCTGTGTTTATCACTTTCTGAAGCTCTAGTGATCTTGGGGAGAAGCCTTGTCTTCGCTGATTTTATTTTGTCAGTATGCAACTCTGTCTGCTGGACAATTACCAACTGAGTAAGTTACTGCTCTGTTGCCCAGAGATTACTATTGTAAACTGAAGATGGTGTGCAGCATGATGAGAGAGTCTTCCTTTCCTCCTTATCAATTTGCACCCTGCAAATGTTTTGTCGTTGTTGGTGGTGGTGGTGGTGGTTTGGAATTAAAAAGAAAACAATGTGACTTATCTGTGCCTGCCACAGACGGAAAGCTCAGGAGAAAATTCTCAGCAGGGTAGTATTTCTGTGAAGTGGCCAGAAGCCCTTAAGAAAAATGTAGTAACTCACACTTTAAGGCGCATAAAATCATGTCCCTCAGGGCAAACTCTCTAGTGTCATAGAGTTTATGACTCATGAGTGCTGTACTTTTGTGACCTAATAAACAAGGAAGAGTGGTGGGAGAATTACATTCCTGTACAAAGAGCCACTTTACCGTTCATTGTATGGAAGAAAGCCATGGGGATATTAAATTTTAGTGGCATTTTCAGGTTGAGCATTATCTGTGACTGAAATGCATGCATGGAGGTGTTAAGGTACTTAAGAACAAAATAAAATAAAGGGAAGGTGGCTGTTTCCATTTGGAGCTGAATTACTGGCAGTGTTTTTGAAAAGTAACTTTCTCGGTACCTACCCCCCAGGATTCTGAATCAGATCCCTTTTTTTGTGCGTGCTCTCATAGCACATACCTCTATCAGTGTGCCCCACACTACACAGATCAGTGCCTTATTGGGTTTTTTTTTTTTTAATGTTTATTTATTTTTGAGAGAGAAACATGAGTGTGAGTGGGAGAGGGGCAGAGAGAGAGGGAGACAATCCAAAGCAGGCTCCAGGCTCCGAGCTGTCAGAGCAGAGCCCGACCTGGGGCTTGAACCCACGAACTGTGAGATCATGACCCGAGCTGAAGTCGGACGCTGAACCGACGGAGCCACCCAGGCGCCCCTTTTTAATTGTTTAAAAAAATACACTTTATATTTTAGAGTAGTTTCAGGTTCACGGCAAAATTGAGAAGGTGGCCCAGGGATTTCTTATGTGTCCCCTGTCCCCCCTCTTCATCATTCCATCATCCACACCCCCCCACCAGTGGTACATTTCTTCCAGTTGATGAATTTACCCTGACATCGTAATCACCCAGAGCCCAGGGTTTACGTTAGGGTTAGCTCTTGGTCTTGTACATTCTATAGGTTTGGACAAATGTATTATGACACATACTCACTATTATAGTATCATATAGAATAATTTCACAGCCCTAAAAATCCGCCTTCCCTTTCCCTGACTCCTGGTTACCACTAATCTTTTTTACTGTCTCCATGGCTTTGCCTTTTCCAGAATGCCTATAGTTGGAATCCTACAGTATGGAGTATTTTCAGATTGACTTCTTTCCCTTCGTAATATGCACTAAGGCTCCTCCAGGTCTTCTCGTGGCTTGGTAGTTCATTTCTGTTTGATGCTGGATAACGCGTTGTCTGGATGTACCACGGTTTTTTTAATCTGTTCTTGTTCCTTTACTTATTTATTTTTTGACTGCTTTATCTCGGGGCTGGGACTAGAGTGCGGTGAGTGAGGCACTCAGGAACCAGATAATATTTTAACGCAGTATTTTAAAAATCAAAATTAGGGGCGCCTGGGTGGCGCAGTCGGTTAAGCGTCCGACTTCAGCCAGGTCACGATCTCGCGGTCCCTGAGTTCGAGCCCCGCGTCGGGCTCTGGGCTGATGGCTCAGAGCCTGGAGCCTGTTTCCGATTCTGTGTCTCCCTCTCTCTGCCCCTCCCCCGTTCATGCTCTGTCTCTCTCTCTGTCCCAAAAATAAATAAACGTTGGAAAAAAAAAATTTTTTTTTAAAATCAAAATTAATTCCAAAAGCCCACCGTGAACAAAATAACAAGTTCAAACGAAGATAGGATCATGGCAGGTTCTTTCCGAACGTCACTGACAATCAAAAGCGAAATTCCCCACACCCATAGCCCACGCTTGCGGGTGTTATCTTCTTGCTTGGAAACCTGGTTCTCCCCCACAAGGACTGCTCCCCCTGGTAGAAGTTCTTCCCGCACAGCCCTCCTAGCGCTGTGCCTACAGGGGGGGGTGGCCTCCTTCCTCTCCTTCCTCCTCGTTTTCACTTCTGAACCATGTTTCCCCTCTTCCCCGTGAACGCCCCCCTGCCCCACACATAAGGCGCATGCGTGCGACCTAGATTACCTTTCTGTTCTGTCTGTTGGAGTCCTCTGGATGCCTCAGTGGCATCCCCCCCAGTCTTCGAAGGGTTTAGTTCTTGGCTTTCTGTCACCCAAACCACGTCAACCTCGACGGCCCTTCCGCGGTTCCAGTGTCCCCAGTTCCTTGATCTTTCATTCTGCCAGTGATCTTGCCATCAGCCATTCCCTCCCATGGCCGGATTGTACTCTTTGAAATTACTCATAACGTCACTCCTCCAAACTCGTAATTTCAACGCTCTGATGTTGCAAGTACCAATTCCAACCACCGCACTTGCTTCGGTACCTTTATGCCAAAATTCTGTAGCCCGCACCCCGACTCACTGATACTACAGCCTTTGGAGCAGGTATCGTAGCGGGATTCTCGCACAGAGAGTCGTGACCCAGAGGCTTGTCTTTCCAGGAAGCAACTTTATTCCCATCGGCATGGTTTAGTTGGGGTCGTACCCGAAGAACGGAGCCCCCCAAACGCCACGTGGTGTAGTTTCTTCTATATTTGTCTACTTCTTCGTCTCCCATATATGGTAACACACAAACATGTGGTCTGATTAAGTGATTTCGCGTTACAAGGTCATGAGGGATGTTGTCACTAAGCCTATAGCCAGGTTGCCTTGAGGTTGTTTTTTTTTTTCTTTTTTTCTTTCCTTAGGGAAGGAATCCTACCACAGTATCCCACCTTCATATTCCCAGTTTAGATTTCACAGCCCATCATTATAAGCATTCGTTTGCTGATCACCTCAGTTGTCTTAGGCTTTTCTCTCTTTATTGTCTTTAGGACATTAGCAACCCTGGAGAAGTACAAGATTCATGCAAGGGAAAGCCTATTTGGGAAATACATTTTTATGGGTTTTTTTTCTTTCAAGTCTCTACTTTTCAAGTCTCTACTCTATTCTAGTCTATTCTAGTCTTTTCAAGTCTCCACTCTATTATTAATAGAAGTGATCTGGTATTTCACACATACAGTTGACCAAGTTTTCACATTTTATTCCAAGTGCTCAGGAAACACCATGATTACAGAGATCAGTGATCAAACCGAAGGGCTGTAGTTAGTTCTCAAGGGAAGAGATTCCTGAATGCGATTCTTTATCTAAATGACACCCATGATAACTGTTTGATTAATTATTTTTATATAAAATTACATTGAATAAAGAGAAGGGTTTTTATATGGAAAGCTTGCTATGTGTCAAATCCTGTATGTAAAATGTTTGCTTAATTAACAAAATAGGGGTGGGTTGAATTTAAGTAATGGTAATATTCCCAGAGGTATCTACTGTAACATTTTTTTTTTAATGTTTATTTTTGAGAGAGAGTGAGCAAGCCCAGAGGAGGGGCAGAGAGAGAAGGGGACGGAGGATTTGAAGCGGGCTGTGCACTGATAGCAGAGAGCCCAATGTGGGACTTGAACTCCAGAACTGTGAGGTCATGACCTGAGCCGAAGTCGGCCGCTCAACAGACTGAGCCACCCAGGCGCCCCTGTACTGTAACATTTATTTAGGGCATTACAGAATATCATTCTCATATCAGTGTATTTTGCATTAAAATAACCCTGTACTTATTAGAGGGTCCCCTTCTGTTTCTGTTTTATCTCCCCTGGAAAAAAAAAAAAAGTATCTTGAGCCCGAATGGGTACAGGAAGATTTTATAAAAGTCACCTCATTTGATATTTTGAATGGAACGATTAGGTTCTTGTCACTTACATCTTTTTCTCTACCCTGAATGTTCGAGGCTTGTGTGAACGCCGGAGATCGTGGTGCCTTCGAACAGCAACCATGGATCGGGTGTGTGCACAGTTTCACGGTTTGTCTGCTTCACAGTTTGTCCTTCTTGTGTGCTCCCCCAGGTCTACCCTGAACTGCAGATCACCAACGTGGTGGAAGCCAACCAACCAGTGACCATCCAGAACTGGTGCAAGAGGGGCCACAAGCAATGCAAGACCCACGCCCGCATTGTGATTCCCTACCGCTGCTTAGGTGAGCTGGCCAGCCGCGTAACTGACGCGGATTGTTTTGGACTTTGGGGGTGAAAAAGAAGGATGTTGTTTGTTTGTTTAATGTCTATTTTAGAGAGAGTGCATACACGCGCGCGCGCTCAATTTGGGGAGGGGCAGGGACAGAGAGGGAGGCATAGACTCCAAAGCGGGCTCTGGGTTCTCAGCTGTCAGCACAGAGCTCAATGTGGGTCTCGAACCCACAAACCAGGAGATCATGACCTGAGCCGAAGCCGGACACTTAACCAACTGAGCCACCCAGGCACCCAAGAAGGATGTTTTAATTAAATCTAATATGCAGTTTCTTTCTGCCACTCTATATTGGACTGTATTTTAGACTATTAAGGTGTCAACACAGGAGCAATATTTCCGAACTCCCTGCCTCAGAATGAATTTACCTAATATGTTTATTCAAATGACAAATTCTTGGACCGATTCCATAACTGCTGAATGAAAAGACCTGGGGGCGGGGCCCAGGAATTTTCATTTTACCAAATCCCATAGGTGATTCTCATGCACGCTAACTGTCTAGACTTGGAGAATTGGGGCCGTGTGTGTTTTGTCTCCTGACTCCATAGAAGAGAAAATGATACACGAAGCTCCTCCATTCTGCTCATTTCTTAAAAACCTCTTTTCCTGAGACAACTTGATTATTCCTCCTGGCTGTAGTTGGGACAGTAGAGTTGGCGAACTCTTTTTTTCTGCTTCTATCAAACTGGAGGACCCAGTTAGATCACTAAGGTTTAACTGGGTGCTTCTCGCACAAACCTCAAATTTTACTTCCCCCTTCTGTTTTAAAAACTGAGCTGTTTAATGTGATGTCTGACTTTTTTCCTCTGGAAACACTGTCACACTCCATATTTAATCTGACTTGGTTATTAGTCTCTTCCTAGTTGATATTTTTATATAACCAGGCAATGTAGAAATCCGCAGTCTTTGGTCTGGTGGTTAACATGGTGGTTTATGCATGGTTATAAACAAGGACATAGAGGTCTATACAGGGAGACCTTGGACGAATACTGATATACATTCTACCGACTTCTTGTAAAGACTAAAAGGGATCTTTTTTTCACAAAGTCCCAACAGCAAACTTAGGATAAGTGCCGAAGATTCTGGAGATCTGTTTAATACTTCATCAAACATGAATGTCATGAGAGCATACGTGCTGATTACTGTTCATGCTTGTGCATAATTTGAGACATTCATAGAAAACACTGGCCATTGGAATGAAGTTTTCATTTGGTGGATTTACTGCTCACGATAGAATTGATGGACAGAGCGTGGAGAACCAGATTCTTAAACATTTGATGATTCAAGACTTCCCCTGTTCCTCCTTATTCTTTATTCTTAAATACTTTACAAGGGCTCTAACCCTTTTCTGTCTGACTGGTTAAGAACTGAAAATTTAATAAGATGAAAATAAGTAATGTTTAAATATAGAGGTCAGCTGTCTCCGGGAACTGTGTATTTCAAACCAATTTAGTTATTATGTCAAGAGACCGTTTAATTCAGTGTAAGTTAAGAAGTAGATCATGAACCAGTTACTTAGGGGGGCCAGATCTTGTTAATGATTTCTTTTCTTTTGGTTCTCACCCATTCTGTGAAATGTTTCAGATATATTTCGATGAGAATATAAGCTCACCAGGAACCAGGTCTCAGGTCTTTGGATGAGCATCATTGCTGATGACACCTGCTAGGTCACTTGCAACTGCACCTGTTTCCAAAGTGAACATGTATCATTTTGCTTGCGATCTCCCCACTTCTTAACTATTCAGAAGTGTGAGAATTGACTAAACGGTGGAATTGACCGTAAGATTATAGTTCGCCACCATGGTGCCGCTTAGCTGTGGCGAATTTCCTTTGACCCCAAACTTCCTGTGGCCCCAAACTGATTGTCTTCCCTCTCCTTACCCCCACTCTGTGCCCCTCCCCTTGGCAAGAGGGAATTGAAACTCCCAAGGGAACAAAATACTGTCAAAAGGAAGAAACGATGTATGAAATGTCTTCAGATCTAAATGTGAAGTCAAAAGATTTTATGATAATGCTGTGATGAACTGTCAGGATGTTTTTATTGTGAGAAAACATGTTATACCCCATGTAGGAAGGCTCATCCTAAGTGGTCTCACTTCTCAGGCACAAATATTGAGAGTCGCAAGGGGGGGATGTCTCGCTATACCTCACACAGGTGTTTGTGGCAGAATTAGGACCAAAGCCCACGACCTTTCAGTTCACACTCCAGTGTTCCTTACAGTATTAACAGAAAATTGTGCTGGAGCTAATAACCACCTGATTTACAAAATCAGATCATTGAGGAAAAGTTGTGAATTGCAGGCAATAAATAACTTTTTTTTAAAGTCACAACACACGTTGTGTTCATAAAAGAAACGATCCTGACTCTGGTACAGAGTAAATCTTTCCTTGATAACGTTTTCCACTTTGTGGTAGGAATAGGCAACATTGTTGTAAATTACTTGCTGCTTGAACAAGTAATTAGTGTTTAGCATTAATATAAGTACTCTGCAAACTCTATGGCTATATGCAAACATCCTTTAGACAAGAGATGATTTTACTGAAGGTAATTCTCAGAAAGGCGCTACCTAGAAAACAAAGTACAATGGGCTCAAACATTAAGCATATTAAAACCCAAAACAAAGCTTGAGAGAGAAATGCCAGTTACATCTAGCATGCACCCTTCCTGACCCTTCTATCGGATGCAGGATCAGTGTCATACTGGGTTGGTTGTTTTTCCTCAAATCCTGTATTTGTCTTGGGTGTACTTGCTCGGCACTCTCTTGCACTCTTTGTCTAGTTGGAGAGAGTATATTAGGTTGTGGTTGACACTTTCCTTCCTTGGAGCGAGTGGGTGATGTCCCTTGAAGGTGAGCTGGCTTTCTCATCTTACCCTTTGCTTTTGATTGTGTTTCTAGAATCAGAATGTAAGATCGCTCTTAATCATATGAACATTTTTATTGAACTTTCTGTCAATATTTATTTGAGAGAGAGAGAGAGAGAACAGGGGAGGGGCAGAGCGAAAGGGAGGCACAGAATCTGAAGCAGGCTCCAGGCTCTGAGCTGTCAGCACGGAGCCCAAAGTGGGGCTCAAACTCACAAACCATGAGATCATGACCTGAGCTGAAGTCGGATGCTTAACCCACTGGGCCACCCAGGCGCCCCTCATATGAGCATTTTCATCATGATCTCATGCGGAATTAAGCACATCATTACCATTACTCAAGGAGAGTATTTTCTTTGCAAAAGAAACCCCTTCAACCCCTTTCTACTTGAATGCCTCTTCATGGTGTAATAGATGTACCGCTGAAACCGGAGCTCCTCTGGACTTGGTTCTGTCCAGTACAGGCAAAGCGGGTTGTGTAAGACAAATTACTGATCTCTGAGGGCAAAGTCCGGTTAATAGCTTAACCCAAAGAAATTTAGAAATTAAAGAATTGCTACCTTAAGTGTCATTCTATTTAATTTTATATTCAAGACTCTCCAAACATACGAGTAGTAATGATCAGGAACCATTCAGATAGGGTCAGATGAGAAACTGAAGATACTTGCTATATTGATTTTGAATTTTCTGCTTTAATAAAGTTCGGTTTTTTGTGTGTCTTTTTTTAAAAAACATTTATTTTTGAGAGAGATAGAGACAGAGTGTGAGCATGGGAGGGGCAGAGAGAGAGGGAGACACAGAATCCGAAGCAGGCTCCAGGCTCCGAGCTATCAGCACAGAGCCCGACGCAGGGCTCGAACTCACAGACTGTGAGATCATGACCTGAACTGAACTCGGATGCTCAACTGACTGAGCCACCCAGGTGCCCCAGTAAAGTTTTAAGACAGTCATACCTTGTCTTTTGGTGGCTACTTTTGTGTGAATTGTCTACAACTATCTTCATCCTCTGTAGTGTGAAAAGTTTGTTGTTGGATATTCTGACAGATACTGCACCAGAGTAGTTTTTTGGATTTGACGCTGAACAACAGGTACTCTTGAGTCCCATCATATAGCAGAACAATATCCAGGAAGGTTGCACGAGACTTCACCTAATTTTAAGAATGGGGCTGGGCACGGAAGAACGTTTTTATTGTAGATTCTAGGCTCTCGCAGATGCCCAGATGCCCTAGCGCAGTAATCCGGTGTGATTCTGAACCGGCGGTTCTTGCAGCATCCGCTGACCTCTGCGGTCAGTACAACCGCTTAGGAAGTCCGGGGACATTGTGTGTGGGGTTATATACGTACACACCGTGGGAGTGGTGCTTGATGAGCCCGGCTTTTACACACAAGAGGGATAGAAATTCTTGAATATCCTATGGGTTCTTTTTTTTATTTATTTATTTTATTTATTTATATATTTTTAAGTTTATTGATGAGTTTTGAGAGAGAGAGAGAGAGACAGAGCCAGAGAGAGACAGAGAGACAGAGAACAAGCTGGGGAGGGCCAGAGGGAAGGAGAGAAAGAATCCCAAGCAGGCACTGCACTGTCAGTACAGCGCCCCATGCCTGGCTCGGACTCAAACGTAAGATCATGACCTGAGCCTAGATCAAGAGTCGGACGCTTAACCAACTACACCACCCAGGTGGCCCGAATAGCCTGTGTTTTTCAGAATTGTCTGCATCATGCTATCACAAAGAATGGCCAGAATCCCTGGACTTCTCTTCATCAGGGAAGGCTGATCACTCACTGCTCCTTGAGTGTTCAGTCTGATATCACTGAGCTATCAGACTTCTTTCTTATGTGGTCTTTCACGTGAGACCTTTGAATATTCCAAGTTAGTCACACTTCAGGACCACTATGTCCAGGCTGATTCGCAACTATGTAAAAGAAAACATGAGTGGAAAAGAAATCTTAGCAGTGTTTATCTACAACCAATGGGATTACGGGTGATTTTAATTTTTTTGAAGTTTTTTTTTTCCTGTTAATTTCTATAATAGGTGAATTTTATCAGAAAAACATCTGAAATCATACATAAAATGTCATATCCATCAACGGGTAGTGAGAGTTGAAAAAGAACTCAAGGGGCACTTGGGTGCCTCACTCGGTTAAGTGTCCAGCTTTGGCTCAGGTCATGACCTGACCTCTTAGAGTTCATGAGTTCGAGCCCTACGTCAGGCTCTGTGCTGACAGCTCAGAGCCTGGAGCCTGCTTCCGATGCTGTGTCTCCCTCTCTCTCTGCCCCTCCCCTGCTCATGCTCTGTCTCTCTCAAAAATAAATAAACATTAAAAAAAATTTTTTTTTAAAAAGGAAAAGAAGTCAAAAAGCTTGAAAGAGCACACAGAATAATCGTTATATCTGCTGGTTGTTGTGCTTTTCAAGCTTTATACAGTAGTAATAACTTCTTATGGGAAAATATTTTAGTTTTAAACACAGCATACTGCCAAAGTAAAAGAAAATGTCTCCATTCTTTAGCTACGTACAACCAGCATTCATCATTACTAATTCTTCAGAAATGTCCTTGATCTTGTTTTGTGCTTGTTTGTTTTCTCCCCAAATTTGTATATGGGAGCTACATTTGTTCCAGGGAGGATTGTTAAATGGGAAGAAACTACATTTTCCCTATAGATTCCTTCGTGTTGGAAAGGACATTTCATTAAGTAGGAGAAGCAATGCAAATGATTTCCTTCTGGGTAGGTTATCTCCCTCTGCCGGCTCCCCATTCGCCATAATTATATTGGCCCCAGATGGATTTGCTTTCTAAAGTAGAAAAGATTGATACTTTAAAAATAAATCCAGTTTTGGGGCACCTGGGTGGCTCAGTCGGTTAAGCGTCCGACTTAGGCTCAGGTCATGATCTTGCACTCCATGAGCTCGAGCCCCGCATCAGGCTCTGTGATGACAGCTCAGAGCCTGGAGCCTATTTCAGATTCTGTGTCTCCCTCTCTCTGTGACCCTCCTCCGTTCATGCTCTGTCTCTCTCTGTCTCAAAATAAATAAACGTTAAAAAATATATATAAAAATAAATCCAATTTGGAAAAAAAAATTAGTAGTCTTTTTTGGCTCCAATTCTAATTTAGTTTCATCTTCTTGTTTTAATTTGTGTATCTGCTATTATGGCTTCTTTCTGGGACTTTTAACAACTTGTGTTTTGTCTGGGATGAGAGCTAGGATAGCATGAATGATTTGCTTAGTTAAATCCTTAATTTTGCCTTTTTTTTTTTTAACTGAAGATAATATTCAGAAGTCATTAACATTAATTACATAAAGAAAAACAACAATCTTTGAAAGTCTCCTGTTACGGCTTGTGGGGGTGCTCTGTTGTGAGTGCTTTATTAAAACACAGAATTTATCGATGCAGGTCCCTAATGACAGGCATAGAAAAGAAACCTCCATTTATTTATTTAAAATAGCACTGTTCCCATGATTCTCAGTAATGCATTGAAAAGTACATGGCGTGAGGTTAATGGGCATTGTCCTTCGCAGTACGTGCTAGAATTATAAGCGTGTACTCAAACTTCTCTGATTACAAAAGTGATACCTGGTCATCATACCAAGTTTAAAAAATGCAGCCACTACCAAGGAATAACAGCTTCCTTTCACTCTGTATTTTCTGCTTATATTTTGCTTTTAGTATTTTTAGCAGTTATAGGTATTTTTTAAGTTTATTTACTTATTTTGACACAGAGAGAGAGAAAGTGTGCGTGCACACGGGGGAAGGGCAGAGAGGGAGGGAGAGAAAGAATCCCAAGCAGGCTCTGTTCAGTGCAGACCCCGATGCGGGGCCCAATCTCACAACTGAACTGTGAGATCACGACCTGAGCCACCATCAAGAGTCAGGTGCTTAACCGACCGAGCCAGCCACCCAGGCACCTCTAACAGTTACGTGATTCTTGTTTCCTATTTTGTGACCTTTGTTTCACCTAGCATTTTTATAATACTTAATGCATGAAATGAAATTATCTTGGAAAACACAGCTTTTAAACTAACATTATGCTGGACACTACAATGTGTTTTATTCCTTACTTTGGGTCATTTAATTGTTTACTTTGTCGTGGTGGCTATTATAAAGGGTGCATTGTAAACATCATGGTAAATACTTTGCAGTCATTTGTGGGTTTTCTGGGAACCGATTCTTGGCCGAATGTCTTGCAAATCTTGTAGTTGCTTTAATAAAATATATGCTATTTAATTCTATGAAAATATGAAGGAAATTTTTATAAATTTTGTTAATGCGTATTTATTTTTAAGAGATAGAGACAGAGCGTGAGCAGGGGGTGAGCAGAGAGAGAGAGAGAGAGAGAGAGAGAGAGGGAGACACAGAAACTGAGGCAGGCTCCAGGCTCTGAGCTGTCAGCACAGAGCCCGACACGGGGCTCGAACCCACGAACTGTGAGATCATGACCCGAGCTGAAGTCGGATGCTAACTGACTGAGCCACCCAGGCGCCCCTAGCTGTCTAACTTTTAAGTGAAAAACTAACCTCTGATTTGATAGCTGAGCTTGTTGTGGGGTATATATCGACCTCATAAGATGTGTGCTTCTCCTTGGCTCTAATTTATGACTGTACGTAGATAAAATTACCTTTATACCTATTTTATAGAATTTAGGGCATTAACGACGTGGGATGTTACAGAGGTTTGTATTTGTGATAGTCTTTACTCTGGAAACACACTGATCCTCTCTAGTTTAGCAACAGGGGTTTGTTCAGGGACCAGACTCAAAGATGATCAAAACCAGCCTCTTCTTCCCTGGAAGTTTCCCCCCCCCGCCCCCCCACCCACAAATTTCCAGTCCTAGTAAGGATCCACTTCATGACCGGATTAATGTGAACTTTTTTTTGGTTAAGTATTAGGATGAAGGATTGGTTTAAGAATAGGAGTTAGGGAGACGGTGATGGTGATAGAGTGCCCTGGAGCAAAGGAAAGAAGCTTCTTGAGAGTAAAGGGTAAAGGATCCTTTTAGCAGAAAATCACTTTTGAATACCATTTATAATGGTAATGGAGTTTAGAAACTTCTTTTGGATTTTCATGTTGTACCTTAAGAGTTAGGGTCATAGGGGCGCCTGTGTGGCTCAGTTGGTTGAACATCCAACTCTTGATTTCAGCTTGGGTCATGATCTCATGATTTGTGAGTTTGAGCCCCACGTTGGGCTCTCTGCTGACAGTGTGGAGCCTGCTGAAGAGTCTCTCTCTCTCCCTCTCTCTCTGCCCCTCCCCTGCTCGTGCTTTCTCTCTCTCTCCCTCAAAATAAATAAAATCTTATTTTATTTAGAATTCCAAGAAAAGAGAGTAATGTTTATGAATGCTGACCATTAATTCCTATCGTATTTAAATGCTTTTATTAAATGATGGGATGTATGTGGTGTTTAGTAGGTGCTTGATGTGTAGATGTAAACCTCTCGAGGGGGAGTACTTATATCTTTTTATGACATTAAAATTTGGGGCCATCCTGTTGGTTTGTTGATTAGGTTCATGCATTTTCAAGAATGTGTCACCCGGCTCAAATTTCCCCTAAACCTTACCCTTCGATATGAACTACTTTGCTAAGAATGTGGCATGTGACCTTGTTTGTGTTTATAACCTAACGGTGTGGCCGTCACTGAAGAAGGCCCCTTTCTTTATCGTGGGGTGTCTTTATCAGTTCAGGATTGCTAGATTCTAATGATTGGGTCATGTGGTTCTCTGTTTTTGCTTTATTGAGAACGTAGAATTATCATATCAGGGGCTATGATATTCTGTATTCTCTAAAGCATATTTAATACATGAGGCTCATGTTCAATGTGCCAAGAAGTTACTGTCTTTAAAATTTGAGCTTTTTTCTCTTCTTCCACTTTTGTTCTCAATTTAAGTTCTTAGAATTCCCGATTGAGTCTAAATTCATGGGAACCAATGCACATATTTTCTTCAGTAAATTTTAACTGTGTTGTCTATGATCTTTGACTTTAAGTACCTTTGGTCAGTAGACCCTTCACTGCACTTCATATGTCAGTAACTTTTAACCTCCTGGTATTTCCCTATTCCCCAGAGACCCCTGGGCCCTCACATTAGTCACTTGACCCCACGTCTTTAACCTCCACCGATCAGTGAGCGTTCACTGAGCTCTGCTCACTCACAGCTGTGCTTCTTGACTTGACGTGGTGGTCAGCCATTCCTGTTTGATCTTCCTAACCTCCGGCTCCCTCCACAGGCAGCTGTTCCAGGCATCCCTCCCTTCAGCTCCCTGGAATGAGCTCTGTGCTGCCTTTCCCTTCAGGTCCTTCAGACGCCTCTCTGTCCTCTTTAACCTCCCAGTGGTCTCTAACTCTGTGGCCTAGTGCCTTCTCCCCGCACCATTATTATGCTGCTGCTTCTATTTATCTCTCTGCTGACTCTCCTTCTCCTTCTCTGGCTCATTTTTCTGTAGCCCCCTTCGAAAATCCTCAGTATCGGTGTTTCATAGGAGTCCTCCCGGGTGGTTCATTTTCTCGCAATACACATAACTTCCTAGGAAGCCCCAATCAGTGCAGTGGCTTCCAAAGGGCTGGCTTGATGATTCTCGAGCTATTAATCCATGGTTATGTGAGTTTCCATAACTATAATCAACAAATGGTAAATGTGGCCTTCTCGGATTAAACAAAGAACACAGGAGCATGGGCTATGCCTATTCCATTTTTCTCTGTTGGTTTATTGTACCATTTGGGATACAAATCTGTTTGAGGCAAAGCGTTGGATTGTTTTCAGCTTCTATTAAAAGTCTCCTGGACCCTTGATTTCACGCAGAAGAATTAATTGGATTTGAATGAGGTTAATGTAGAAACTCTAATATTGATGCAGAAATACACCTCACACTGGGCAATCTGTCATGTTTTGAGTTTTCTGCCCGTCAATGACAACTAGTAGCAAGAATAAAATGAATCAAGTTTAAATCCCTAGGGAGTACTTATATATTCACTTTTCACATATATTGTTAAAGAGATGAGGATACAATTATAGAAATAAAGAAATGGATGACAGGCTGAACCTCAAAAAAAAAAAAAAGAAATGAAGCTAAAAATGGTAAGCAAAATTCTTTCTTATATTTCAAAAAGCATTTTTATATACTTTAACTTAAATAAGGTTTCTTGCTTTATATATATATATATATATATATATATATATATATATATATATATATACACATACATATATAGATGTGATCTCAGTGTTGGAATTAGCATCTTCCACTGTGAGGAAATGTTACATTTGTACTAAAAGTGTAACTTGGAAAGAAGAGAATTAATTTCTTCTGAAGGCAAAATGTTTTTGGAAAACTGCCCTAATGTAAGAATGGCAATTCAACAGCTGCCCAGATGAGTAAAGTTACCTAAGGATTTATTGTTGCAGTTAATGAATGTTCACTTGTACGTGAGAACTGTTTTCAGGGATGTCTTTTGTACTCAGTGGGATTGTTGGCTTCTCATGCCATTACCTCTGTTTTTCAAAAAGGGAGCCTCCTATATATGGTCTTAAAATACACCTCTTGTATGGATTTAGGTAAATAGCCAGCTATCCAGACGGTTTGAACATCAACCAAAAAAATGAAACATCTAGAATTATCATGTCATGAGTAGCATGAGTGGGAAGGGTGTCAGGCCAAGAGAGGGGACTGACCTTTTGTTTCTTTTGACTGGGAGAGAGACAGGCATGAATAAATACTGCATTAAACCATAAAATGTGTTGCTTTTAACTTAGGTAATGGAGATCCTGTGTCCTGTTAGCCTTATGCATTATTAGAAAGTCTACTTCTGGGGCACCTGGGTGGCTCAGTCAGTTAAGCGTCTGACTCTTGATTTCAGTTCAGGCCATGATCTCATAGTTTGTGAGATCGAGCCCCACATGTTACCACAGACCCCACTTGGGATTCTCTCTCTCCCCTCTCTTCTCTGCCTTTCCCCTGCTCTCTCTCTCAAAATAAATAAACTTAAAAAAAGAAAATGTGCTTTTGCCCATGAAATGGCAAATCAACTTACACTTTTCTTAGAAGGTTCGGATAACCAGTGTTCTTACCCCAAGTCAAAGGTCTGTCCTCAGCTTTTTTCTAAAACCACAACATTTCCGGGTTAAAACAACTGAGACTCTAAGTATAACTTTCGTCTAATCTACATTTCAGTCATGTTTATAATTTTAAGTGAAAGACAGAAACTGTAATATTTGGAATGAGAGGTACCCTAAAATTAATCACCCCGTGTCATTATCAGCACTAATCATATTCAGATTCCTCATTTATAAATGTGAAGGCTAAATGAGAGCTTTGCCTTCTTCAAACACCTTCTGTGTGCTCCAGGGCCTTCCTTTGAAAAACTACTTAAAGATCTAGTTTGATTTAAAGGCTGAGCTCCCGCATGCCTGAAATGCTTCCTCTTCAAAATATTTGCTCCCTGGAGAGGTCAGCTGAAGATGAAGTTTTCATGTGACTTTAGATTGTTGACCTGGAAGACCATTTGGGTCATGGAAATGGCTTTGGCACAGTTTCACCACTTTCTGGTTGACAAGGGGCCAGGACGGGAGGGCGGGGCTGGCTGTGTAGAGCCGGGAGGAACTAGGCTGAGAACTAGGCTGAGAACGTTTGAAGCCTGAATGCACCTACCTCTGGTGCCTTTGCTTTTGCTTGAGAGGATTTTAAACTACGGCATGTGTAAATGTGCCATAGCTTGTATGGGCGCACCTTTAAATGATTCTGCAGCTACAAAATGCATTCACTCTTTGCCCGGCGTGTAAAATTTGAATGACGCTCGTGCTCTGTTGGAAGGGCACAGACGTTTTCATTATAAAATTCATTCAAGCAGAAAAGGAGCAGAGTGAGCAGAAATTTTCATTTACATCCGTGATTGAAGTTGCGACGATAAAAGAAAATTACTAGGTTTAAGAATAGCCATGTTCTCATTCTCTCACACGACCCAAGGAGTTGCGTCAATATGGAAAATAATACGTTATTGGGGAAGGCTCTGATCAGTAGTCTCAAGTTTTGCATGTCCTTTAACTGACCTCAGATTTTTCTAGGGTTTTTGAGTTATCTTGAAATAGATTACAATACTCCCTTTTTAAAAATCAGGTCCATTATTTGTTACAATGTGGGCTTTATGTTTCATTACCACAGAGATTCACAGCAGTTTCTTAGCTTTTATTGTATTAGCAGGTGTAGACAGATAACTCAGTTAGGCCAGTCTTAGAAGCCATGAGATACTGGATTAGAGACGTGGAATCAGAATTTTCCGGGGAGAATTTTCTGCTAAACAGTTTGTGATATACATCTTGGAAGCCTTAAGGTGGTAATTTCATGCCCCAAACCCTCTTCGTTAGAAGTCCAGAAATTCAGTTCTCTCGGGAATGGCAAGCCTTGGCAGATTGATTTATAATAATGAAACTAAGCCGTGTGTACGAGTCTGAGTGGCAATTTCTAAGTCCACAGTGGAGTGGTAAGACAGGGAGAGATTCTTTTTTTATTTTTAAATATTTATGTATTTATTTTGAGAGAGAGAGCATGCGCATTTGAGTGGCAGAGGGACAGAGAGAGAGAGAGAGGAACAGAGAGAATCCCAAGCAGGCTCCATGCTGTCAGCTAAGAGCCTGATGCAAGGGCTCAGGCTCATGAACCATGAGATCACGAGCTGAGCGGAAATCAAGAGCCAGACGCTTAACTGATTGAGCCACCTGGGCACCCCAAGACAAGGCAAGATTCTGATTTAGCTGAGATCCATCCCCATTGAAAAAAAATCACATGATTTTTGAAACACAACTCAGTGGAACTGGGTAATTTCTAAAACATATTTTTATTGAAGAGCTTGATGAATCGTGTATCCTTATTATATTTATTCTATTAGATAGAATAAATCCTTCTTCCCTAGATGATGTTGCAGGTACAGTGACAGAACTCTAATTCTTTTTTCAGTGTTTTTAACAGAGCCTTGAGGACTTAGCAATGTTCTGATACCAGTAGAAGGTTGTGCTGATTCCAAATACTGTACCCTAATTACTTCCTAGCTAGCTCTTTTGTTAAATACGGTCATGTCTTTTCTTTTTCATTTTTTATTCCCTCTTTACCTCCTTTTGCCCTAAATAGCTATGTATCTGCTATGTATATATAGTTTTTGAAAGAGAGCATGAGCAGGGGAGAGGGGCAGAGGGGGTAAAAGAGAGAGAGAGAGAGAGAGAGAGAGAGAGAGAGAGAGAGAGAATCTTAAGAACCTGACACAGGGCTCAATCCCACAACCCTGGGATCATGACCTGAGCCAAAATCAAGAGTTGGACGCTCAACTGCCTGAATCACCCAGGTACCCCTATATTTTGTTTTTCCTAGAAGTTTTGAGTTGGAGACCCCCTGAAATATAAAGCAATATTTATTCCTCTGGTCACTAGGAGACGACTCCATTGTCTTCTAACGCTGGACATTTCAAGTCGGGGCTGGACACAAGAGGATCCAGAAGGGACACTTACTAAGTGCTCAAGGGGCACAGTGTGGCAGCTGGGTCTCAGGGGTCTCATGCTTACGAGAGAGACAAGCTGGAACAATAGGTGTGAGCATGATGAGCGCATGGGGAAGTCGTTAGCTGATGGTCAGCACTGGTGATTCATGGATTTGTGTCCCAGGCCAGACTGGCAGGGACTTGGGAAACCTTCTCTGCCAACCTTAGTGAGTGATGAAGAGTTGGGGACGCAGGGTCATAATGTAGCTGTAGTGGATGAAGAGGAGTAGGGAGAGCTCAGAGGTAAGTTTCTGCTCACAAAGCGGTTCACTGGATGGAGTTCAACATTTCAGAACATTTCCACGTGTGACACGATAGGTGGTCCAGCTTCTGGAATATGGACAATCTGAGTGTTGCAGAGGTACAGTCCATGAGGATTGGCACATGAATTGTGACACATATTAATTGAGAAGGCAGAAGCGTTACTAAGTGAGCAGGGGGACCTGGGTGTTATAACCACGTAGAATTTGTTCAGCAGGCCCTGCCATGTTTGGCTCCCCTAAAATGTTGGATGTTGGCGCTATTCCCTTCTCTTGCTTCCACATAAGATAGATTTTTGACCTGAGGCGCCTGGGTGGCTCAGTCGGTTAAGCATCCAACTCTTGATTTCGCCTCAAGTCATGATCTCATGGTTCATGAGTTCGAGCCCTACGTCGAACTCTGTGCTGTCAGCTCTCTGTCTGCTTGGGATTCTCCCTCTCTCTCTCTTTCTGTCTTTCTACCCCTCCCCCATTTGCACTCTCTCTCACTCTCTGTATCTCTCAAAATAAATAAATAATCATTTAAAAAAACAAAAAGATTCTGACCCAGTGAAGAAGTGCTTATTATTCTTTGGGTACAGTTCTAAAATTTGGCGGTCAGGTGTCCATTTGCTAAAGTCAGTACTCTCTCAAGTAGGTGTCCAGCTAGTGACTGGAATGTCAACTGAAAAGTCAACATTGAAAGACTAGAGGAAGTTGTTGAACCCCTAGGCATGGATGACAATACAGTTGACTCTTGAGCAACATGGGGTTTAGGGGTGTTGAGCCCCGACAAAGTCAAAAAATCACATATAACTTCTGACTCCCCAAAACTCAACTAGTAGTGGTCTACTCTTGACCTTTCTGATAACATAAAGTCACTTAACACATACTTCATATGTTGTACATATTATATACTGTATTCTTACAATAAAGTAAGGCCGAGAAAAGAAAATGTTACTAAGAAAATCCTAAGGGAAAGAGTACTGTACTGTGTTTGTTGAGAACATTTTGTGTGTGAGTGGACCCGCACAGTTCAAACCCGTGTTGTTCAGGGGCCGATTATATCTGAATGAGAAAGTAGGAGCAGAAAGTAGAGGGTGGTTGTCTTGTTTTAAAATCAGAATTACTATTTTTTTTAATGAAACACATTTATTTATATTCTGCAACCTAGATAATCAAACAATATAGGAGGCCTGAAGCGAATATAAAATGGCAAAGCTAATAGCATAATCTTATATTCAGCCTCTGATCCAATTATTACTCCTTAGATAAAAATTTATCTACATTAAAAACTGACTTGAGATGATAAAATCAGAATTATTAAAAGATGAATCAGTGAGGGATGCCTGGGTGGCTCAGTCAGTTGAGCATCCGACTTCGGCTCAGATCATGATCTCATTCATGGTTGGTGAGTTCGAGCCCCGCATTGGGCTCTCTGCTGACAGCTCAGAGCCCGGAGTCTGCTTTGGATCCTGGGTCTCCCTCTCTCTCTCTCTGCCCCTCCCCCGCTCATGCTCTGTCTCTCAAAAATAAATAAACGTTAAAAAAAAATTTTTTTTTTTTAAAAAGAGAGAAAGAGAGAGAGAGAAGACTTGAGGAAGATTGTTCCAGCAAGGCCAGATGGTAATGGTCTGGAAAAAGACAGTCAGGGGTTTGGAAGTGATAGTCCCCAACTCTGTTGAGAGGTTTATCCGTGAAAATGCCTCTTCCTGTCTTGATGACGGCCTACCTCACACGTGGGTTTCTGAGTATGGTATGGGGAAAAAACGGGCTGTGTATTTTTACCTCTCTGTGTAATTTAAGGTTTTGGTAATAAGTGGTGGTTCTCTGGCCTCACGGCACCTCACGCTGATTGGTACTTTGTTAGCAATTATGGGGCTTTTTAAAAGGCCCATATATAACCCTCATTAATTGCATCTTTAAAATCTATCAGGCTATGAATATTTTAATAAGGCAGAAAGAAAGTGTTAGGAGAAAGCAGCCAGTGAGGATACTTGTGTTTCTGAGAGACAGAATAAAGATTTAGGACACTATCCCTCTACTTTTCTGCTTTTCCCCCTCTCCTCTCGATATTCAACACTGGGCTAGGCTAAAGCTGAGGAGGCTTAGGTATAAAGGAAGCCTGATTTAAATTTCCACATCCGAATTGATCACATACTCTATAAATAAAAACTAAAATATGAGAACTGCAAAAGGAGAAGTGAGAGAAAAGGGCTGTTTGCTGGTAAATAGGGTTAATGGTGGTAACAAACTGAATTGTAGTGATCTTCCTCTCGGTGATTAAAATGTACGATATTCCAGGGATGCCCGGGTGGCTCAGGCAGTAAAGCGTCCGACTCTTGTTTTCTGCTCAGGTCATGATCTCCCGGTTTATGGGTTCGAGCCCCACATCGGGCTCTGTGCTGACGGCCCGGAGCCCGCATGGGATTCTTTCTCTCTGCCCCTCCCTGCTGTGCTCTTTGTCTCTCTCAAAATAAATAAATAAACTCAAAACAAAATGTCTGGCATTCTGATAGCATATAGAACTATGAATACAGCCTTTTCAGTGTATTCATACTTGGGGTTTATTTCTCCGTGTAGGCTTTTATCTTTGGATTCAGATTTTACCCCATAACCTCAACCTGCCCACATCCAACGGCTCACTCGTTGAAAGATATTCCTGATCTCTGAAATTTGACCCCAAGCTAGTACTGCCCTATGGTTGCCACCAGCCCCGTGTGGCTGTTGAGCATTTGAATTGTGGCCAGTCCAGACTGACACGTGCCATAATGTAAAATACACGGCAGATATTGAAGAGTTAGTCTGGAAAATGGCGGGGGGAGAATGTAGACCGTTTTAGGGATAATTTTTTACATGGATTGCGTGTTGAAATGACAACGTTTAGGATCTGCTGGGTGAAATAAAGACTATTACCAAAACTCAGCTGACCTTTTTTAATGTGACTCCTAGAAACTTAAAACTGCTTCTGTGGCCTGTGTTCCAGTGGACAGCCCTCTTCTGTGCTCTTTTATGAAGGACTCTGTGTCTCCTCCATGGAGCTGGGTCCACAGTGGGATTCAGCAATACTGAGTGGGAGCAGAGATGATCTCTTAAAATTAAACCAAATTGTTTCAGGTGTTAATTTTTTATCCTTGTCCCGCATCTTATCTGAGCTCCTGTGGTCAGAAGGTATCACTCTCCTCCCCTTTTCATGCATGGGAATCACTAAATCCTCCTGAGTCACTCTGTCACTTTCTCCCTTCCGGCTTCAAATGCAGAATTCTTCCTACCCTATTCCTAAAATTGTGCCAGAATGAGAAATCTATGGGACAAGACCCAGGCTTATGGGAAGAAGGCATGAATAGCTTGATTATATATATATATATATTTAACGTTTATTTATTTTTGAGAGACAGAGACAGGGAGCAAGCATGGGAGGGGCAGAGAGAGGGGGAAGACACAGAATCTGAAGCAGGCTCCAGGCTCTGAACTGTCAGCACAGAGCCCGACGCGGGGCTCGAACTCATGGACCGCGAGATCATGACCCGAGCCGAAGTCAGCCACTTAACCGACTGAGCCCCCCAGGCGCCCCGTTATGCTCTGCGTATTTTAACGTAATTAAAAGAAAAGGCAAAAGACAGGCCATTGTAACAAGTGTTTCATAATAACCTGTAACCTGAAAAAACAAAGCAGCCCAAAACGTTAATAAGATTAGTTATAATGGATTACCTTCAGTCCATTCTCGCTGCCTGAAGGAACAGCTGAATCAAATCACTTGGGAACTTGTTACACAGGCAGACTGGGTCCCACCTTCAACCTGTCCAGTCAGAGACTGTGCTTTAACAAGATCCCCAGGCGATGTGTGTGCGCCTCGAAGCCCGAGAAGCCCCCTGCTGTTCGCACAGTTTCTCAGTGTAGTCGGTGAACCACCTGAATCAGAATCCCTCTGGGGAGGTCTGTTTTTCAGGCACATCCCACACGCCCAGATGCAGGTGCTGGGATCAGAGGGCGGAAGGATGGGTCTAGATGCTGAGGCCGCACACCAGGGGTTTCCGAAGCATTTTAGAGTTTGTACACCCCTGATCTGGAAAGACTTAGCCATTATTTTCATAATTCTGTCTTTTAAACTGATGTTGGAATTACTACAGAAGTAAGTAACAAAGAAGGCCCATTGTTGATAAAACAATGAATATGAGTAATACAACGAAAGAGAGGCAACAGCTTTAACTAATCTGGGGTCGGTTAGCCAGGAAGCCGTGACGCAGAATTTGTGGAATGTGGTAACACTTTACTCGGGTGTAGTGAGCATTACAGTTGAGCCAGACCTGGAGCCCAGCCTGGTTCTGTTATTAGCTGTGCAGAAATTACTCTTCAAGCATGAGATTCCTCACTTGTGAAGGGTAATTGAATTCTATGATGTTGCGTGTACATTTCTAAGTCAAGGTTAAACTTAGAAACCAAAGCATCTCCTTTCCTATTGATATGTGTGAGGACTCTGAAATTCTTCAGGTTTTTAAAAGAATTTAAATGCTGCACATCACACAAATGATTCGGTGAGAGATTTGCTTAGAAGACTGTAAACCAAGCTCTGTCTAGTTATTATAAATGCCATAGAAGAGAAGCCCATCTTAGCAAGATCTTTTTAACCCCAGTTTCTTTGCAGCTATAGTAATTTCACAGACACCATTTTGAAGGCCAGAATGGTGATGCAAAGGCAAATAGGTATGAAATTTTATATGGAGACTTCCAAAAAAGTTTTTAAGTAAACTTGAAGTTTTAGACTTAGAGAAAAATTGAGATGATGGCCCAGAGGATGCCCACATACCCCCTCAACCAAGTTTCCCTTATTATTAACATCTTCCATTGGTCTGGTACATTCCTTACAATCAATGAACCAGTTTTGAAATCTTATTATTGATAAAGTTCATGCTTTGTTCAGATTTTTTTTAATTTTCAGGGTCCCCTTTAGGAAACCCATCACATTTGGTTGTCAGATCTCCTTAGACTCCTCTCGGCTGTAGCAGCTTCTCAGACTTGCCGTGTTTTAAATGACCACGGCAGTTTTCAGGGGTACCCGTCAGGTATTTTAGGTCGTGCTCCTGTGTTGGAATTGTCTCATGGTTGGACTGGTGTCACGAGTGTTTTGGAAGACCACAGAAGTAAGGTGCTCTTCTCATCGTATGTCATTTGCACATGTTATCAACTTGGTATGTCACCATTGATACTGACCGCGATCGCCTGGCTGGGGTGGGGTTTGTCAGCTTTCTCCAATGTAAAGTTACTCCCTTTTCTACCATTGCCTGCTGTGTTCCGGAAGGAAGTCACCATGGGTAGCCTACAAGGAAAGGAGTAGAGATTTATGCTTCACCTCGTTGAGTGAGGGTAGAGTATCTATGTAGATTATTTGGAACTCTCCTGCACATATTTGTCCCTTTCCACCTATTTATTTATTTAGTTATTCAGTCATTTGTACTTAGGAATACTTTGAGTTATAATCCAAGACTACTTGATACATTTTATGGCTCAAATTATTTCCGTGCTGGCCACTGGGAGCTTTTTCAGTGGGCTCTTGTGCTTATTTGAAATATCTTCTTCTTCTTTTTCTTTCTTTCTTCTTCTTTTTTTTTTTTTTTTTTTTTTCTGAACAAGATGCTCCAGGCTCCTGTTGTATATTTTCTGCACCACCCCCTAGAACCAGCCATTTCTTCAAAAAGCCTTTGTTCCTTTTATTGGAGAATGGTATTAAAAACTGAGGTGTGGGGGCGCTTGGGTGGCGCAGTCGGTTAAGCGTCCGACTTCAGCCAGGTCACGATCTCGCGGTCCGGGAGTTCGAGCCCTGCGTCAGGCTCTGGGCCGATGGCTCAGAGCCTGGAGCCTGTTTCCGATTCTGTGTCTCCCTCTCTCTCTGCCCCTCCCCCGTTCATGCTGTGTCTCTCTCTGTCCCAAAAATAAGTAAAACGTTGAAAAAAAAAAAAAAAACAACTGAGGTGTGGATGCTAAGTGTGGTCATTGCCTCCAGAGTACCTTACCTACTGGGTCCTCTCAGCTGAAAGAGGGAGCAACATATTTCTGTACACTCACCCTTGTATTCTACATATCTGTACATACTCTTAAAGCCACGCATCTGTATCTATATTAAGCCAGATACGAGTTCATCTTGATGTCTCCAACTCTCCTGTATTCCTACCACATGGATCATTTCACCTGCTCTACTTATCGGTAAATTCTCATTCCAACAGTGAAAAGCCTGGCTTCCAGCAGCCATCATCCATTTAGTTAATTATTCAATTTCAGCACACTTGCATAACCCAATCAGACTTGTTAACTCATTCCTACGTGAGGTTTTTTAAAAGCTGCAGAACTGCCAACAAATCTTCATTTTGTTCCTGTCTTTTAAAAATATATCCGTTGCACTGTTTTCATTGGTTAAGACCAGTGTTATTCAGAGTCTTGGTCAAACGCTATTTCTTTTACCCAACCTGGCATTTATGCATGTGTATAAGGCTGTGCTCCCCTCACTTGAATAAAACAGAGAGACAATTTAAGTGAAACTTCTGGTTTTCACTTTATTTTTGCCTTTACCTTAACATGATCCATTTAGTGTCTGCCCTCTGGCAGAGACTTCTGAGGCTAAGAATGCTCAGTTCTGTTATCTAGTAATAGCTACAATGAAATGTTGGCGGTAACAACAGTCCCTTCTTAAAGCAGTTTGTAATTCACCCTTTTGTCCCCTTGGAGAACCCAGTAAGTCCCTCTATGAAGCAAAACTTAACCACGGTTTTATCACAGGAGGAGGTTTGTTGAGAAATATTTTGGCTACTCCGTAAGTATTCTTCCCATCTCTTGAGTACAAGTGCCTCCCAGAAAAATTTCTGTTTGTTAACATATGGAAGTTACAGAATACTGATGCGTAATGAACAAATTCAAGAAAAAAATGTCCATGGAGGGAGAATCTAAAATGGTAAAGTAAAAATTTGCCTGAGTCAGTATCTGTCTGCGGTCCTCATCATGCTATGCATTATGTAGTTGTGTGGGTTAATAAGCATGTAAATCTAGGACATTCTACTTGTCCACATGGCCACGAGGGACAGATGGAAGGTTCTTGTCCAGCCTGTTTTTGGTCATTGTCAGTATAAAGTATCCTCTAGCTACTGGAATAGGAACAAGTGAGATCCTTGACTCTGTTTGTCCTACACCCTTAGTTGATCCTTCAGATTCTTCCTTCAAACTTTATCCAGAATCTTACCATTGCTCGCCATTCTCTACTACTATCATCTTGGTGCAAGACATTGTCATCTCCCACCTGGATTACTGTTAACGGTTCCCTGCCGGGTCTTTGTACTTCCAATCTGGACCTGTAGGACAGTAAGAATTCATTTAGAAAAACACTCCAGAGTCTTCTTGTGTTACTTAGGGTTCTGGCCAGAGTGTGGGCAATGTTTAGGACCCCGCACAGTCCACTGTCACTCACTCACCCATTGACCTCCTCCCCCTGTCATTCCTTTGTGACAACACTGGCCTCCTCCCTATTCTGTGAACTCAGCAGGCATGCTCCTGCCTCAGGACCTTTGCACTTGTTCCTTCCTCTGCCCTGAATATTCTTTCCTCTGTTATCTTTCTGATTTGTTCCCTCACTTCCTTAGGCCTTCACTCAAATGCCGTATTTTCAGGGAGGCTTTCCCTGACTACTCTATTTAAAATTCCACCTCCTCGGGGCGCCTGGGTGGCGCAGTCGGTTAAGCGTCCGACTTCAGCCAGGTCACGATCTTGCAGTCCGTGAGTTCGAGCCCCGCGTCAGGCTCTGGGCTGATGGCTTGGAGCCTGGAGCCTGTTTCCGATTCTGTGTCTCCCTCTCTCTCTGCCCCTCCCTCGTTCATGCTCTGTCTCTCTCTGTCCCAAAAATAAATGTTGAAAAAAAAATTTAAAAAAAAAATAAAATAAAATTCCACCTCCTCTGCATGACCCCCTCCCACCAATCCCTCTCCCTTTATCTGCTTTATCTCCATAATGTTTATTACTGTTTGACATTCTGGTTTGGGGTTTTTTTTTTCATCATTTCCCACTAGAATTTCATTTAGTTTCATCTCTTTTGTCCACTGTTGTATTCTCAGCATTAATTAAAAGTAGAAAGTATGCGGCAAAGAGTTAGCACAGGAAGCACTGACTGCCAGAGGGAATCCAGGAAACCCCGCCCCTCACAGCCACGCCCTCTGTAGAAAGTGAAAAGATTGGTCACGTGGATTCTGCACTCATAGGGACTCCATCCCTCTGGGTTGACCATGATTATTTATCCATTACATCATAAGCAATGCGCCAGCATAGAACCGTGGGACTATAACTGAACAGTGATAATGTACTGAGAATAAAACCTCACTGCCTTCAGTAGGCACATAGTAGGTGATGAGTAAACAATGAAGAGTAGTTGTTTCTACTCTTATTAACTATAATTGATATTAGTACGAGAAGCAATAGTGGTTGATGAATGGATGCTGGGGTGGGGAGGAATAATAACACCAGCAATAATAATTGTTGCAGGCACGGAGCTGAGTGCTATAGGAATATTAACTCATTTCGTTTTCCCAGCTCTCCCATTTACTGTGTGTGACCTGGGCTGATTATATAATTTCTCAGGCTCACCTTCTCCCCCTACACAGTGAGACCATTAGTTGCCTCTGAGTGTGGTGTGAGGTGATGTATGGCCACGCCAGACACGGAGTCCAGAATCACTGAAACCGTCCACCTCTTACCTGGAGGGCCAGATCTGGGCCATGTCTCATCTCTCATGGTCAAGTATAGCACAAAGAAGCAAACAGGCTTTGCCACTTTTCAGTGATTACGTTGCCGGAACATTCTTACCCCGACCCCCTTTCTCATCTCCCCTTTCCTGAATCGTTTTTAACTCTTGAGAGACCAGGAAGGGAGGACGCCCTTTGACCCAATCCATAGACCTCTGACATGTTTAGCCCTCTTATTCCCACGATTCTGGCCGACACCACTTTAGTCTTTGCAAGTTCATAGAAATATTTTTTAATTCTGAAATCTCTGTACCTTGAAGTTCTTAATTATGGTTCTGGAATCTGTAATCAATCTATTCAATCCCACTGTGACTCTGAAAAATCTCAGCCGCGTGCGATGTTGCTCTTTTCTCTGACAGCCCCCACCCCGTTTCTCCCCGTGCCGTGAATTCAAGGTCCAGGGGGTTTTCGTTGTAGCACCTCATACTCAATTCTGGCTTCTTCCTGGAATCATCTGTCTTTTGAAAAGGCAGCATAAGAAAATTGAAAACTACATTCCTATATTTGAATTCCATGATCCGGGAGACTCCACTACTTGCCTGCTTAATATTTATTCCCACTTCTTCCTTTCTAAAAGAACCCCAGATTTTTTTTTTTTTTTTTTTTTGTTCACAGTGACAACATGCTCTGCTGAAAATAGTCTCACAGATTCCCTTGCAGCTGAGTGCGGCCAGATAACATAGTGCTGGCATGTAGGATGTAGATAATGGGGAGGAGGGTGTCCATCCCGTGTAAAACAGCCAAGCTGCATTAGGGCAGGAAAACAGACAGGAAGCCATCATCCCTTGGCCTGTTCCTCCTGTTTCCTGCGTGCAACTTGGACTTGAAATGAAGACTTCGGTTACCGTGGCCATTTTGACCACGGAACATGAAGACAAAAACCACCGTGCTAAGGATGGCAATACAGAAAGATGGGAATAGCCTGGACCATGAGTGCATCATTGAAAATGTCTAGCAGCCCTAGCCTCAGTACCAGACTTCTTGTGTGAGAGAAAGAACCCCGTCGTGTCTTTAAGCCACTGCTCATCGTGTGTCCTGTTGTATGCCGTGCAGTGCATCCCCAGCTGTTTTATGTGGCTTGCCAGGTAATTTAAGTCTAGTTTTATCGTCAAATAGACTGCATCGTCGGTTATAGCATTTCAGCCCTTTCTAGTCTAAAAGTGAATCTGCTTTTATAAAAGCCGAAGAGAATTTGCCAAATAATCCATTTCAACCAGAGTTTAAACAATGAGTTGAGTTACCACTCCTGGATGAAAAGCTTAGAGACTCAGATTTTTAGGCCAATTCCACCGCCAACTGGCTCTGTGGGCAAGCCACTTGACTTCCCATCTGCAGAATGAGGTAATTTGAGTTAGACAGTCCTCTCCAAGACCACCAAGGAGCCAGTGGATTTAAGGCCTGCAGAGTCCCGGTTGAACTGGGCATCATTGTGCATCTTGCCAAGACTTTTTGGCCAAACCCAGAACTTGTTCATTAGCTTTGAAAATCCCCTTTCAGTTGGAGTGTGTGTGGTGTGTGTGTATGTGTGTGTGTGTGTGATATAAATTGTGAATTTTTTTCAACAAGAAACCAGATTGTATGCTTATTCATAAATGTGCACAGTATATACTGATGAATTTATCCCTAGGATTAAATGGTGCCAAATGCCCCAGAGGTCAGCATTAACAGGAATCTGATTTCTCATTATGATACTTAATTTATTTTGATCGCTTTCACTTGAATTCTTTTAAAAATTGTGTGTATTTTTGGTTTTGGTTTTGGTTTTATTTTTGTTTTTTACCTGAAAGATCAAACCAAAGAAAACCAGAAGGTTTATTTAAAAAATATGTTTCATACAGAAACTCCAGGTAAATACTGTCAGGTGGTTTTGTTTTGTTTTGTTTTGTTTTAATTAAAAGACTATTTTTTAAAGCAATTTTAGATTCACAGCAGCACTGAACGCAAAGTACAGAGTTCCCATGTGTCTCCAGTTGTATCATAGACATTTAAGAATAATTCTTTTAGACACTGAAGAATAATTCTTTTAGAATTAAAAGGGGAAAGAATATAGGCCGTGTTAAGCTAAACTAGCTTGTGAGAATGGATTTGTTATATTTTTACCACTCCTTTTTAATTCTTTATTAAAAATTGTTAACAGATTTTTGTGGTTTAATTGCTTAAAATTTCTGATGTGGAACATTCTAGTATGTTTCATCAATTTTGAAAGTAATAATTTAAGCAGGGCTGTAAAACCATCAAGTCATTGCCAAATTTTATTTTAATGTTAGAGTACAATGAGTTTCCTATTTTGCCATTAGTCCTGAGGGCTTATTAAATAACCAGTATTTATCCTTGGGGAAAAAAAAAGCAATTTCATTTGAGGAGGCATATATTTCTTGGCTATATACATTGTTAGAAGCCCAAGAGCATCTTTACAATGCTAAATGGAGGCTCCTTTTGCAAATTAAAAAAATTCTAATATCTTTTTACAAATTAATGCAATACGTGTCCTTTTGATGAACATGACATTTACCAAGGCAAGTATCTTTCAACCACTTTGGCTTTTTGCATTAAAATCTAGTCTTCTGCAGACTGGCCTAAAGGCAAGTAAAACAAGACCTTCTGTTTGGGAGCTGTTAGCCAGTTTATGCTGCAAGAACTCTTTCAGGTCAAGGTTGAGAGTATCCAATATTCGCTCCTTATTGTCTCATGAACTGATTTAATAGCCTTGGGCCAGGCATTTGTCTTTCCAATAATTACTTGTAAAATTTAAAAAAAAAAAAAAAAAAGAGCACTTAGTGGTTGGACATTTGTGAATATGGCGGTATGGCTTGACTGACCAGAGCCAATAAATGAAGGAGATATCTTCAAGCCTTTGATCACTTCTGGCCTCCTGTGGCCTTGAAAATTGGGATGCTGAGATATCAAGTATTCTTGCTAACAGCTACAGTTGACTGCCTTTCCTGAGAAACCATCAAGAGTCCACCTGGGGAAGGTGTATTGGCTTTGGATGAGATTACTTTTATTTTCCATTCTCCATCTCCTCTGGATTTTAGTTTGGTTATTTTTGTTTTGTTTGATCGTATTCTATGTAAAAGAAAAGGGAAAACGTGATGTCACTTGCATTATTGTTATTTCCTTCCCTATACTGTACATCTAAACGTTCATCTCCGGGACTAGGTTATCATCTCCTGAGAGTAGGTGGCCTTCAGCACGTGTCTTGGCAGTCTTTTCTCCCGTGGGAAGTGAGATTGATACTATAAAAGGTCTGCGCACGGCTGTTGTGACGCTGAGGTGCAGTGACGTATGTGACTAGGTGTGTGGGTCCAAGGTGCCCAGGACTCCTGGGTTCCTTTGCCACGCCCCCTACTTGCAGCCCTTGACGGCTCATATTTCTTGCATTCTCTGTGACTCACAATACGTTGCTCGGAGCATCATAGACTGTCTTAAAAGATTTAAGGAATGACAAGATGAAAGGCTCTTTATCCTCTGATTTGGTTAGGTTTTTATATAAATATTATTAATTAGACTAAGTGCTTAAGTATCAGGAAACATCTTGCATGTTTGAGCCACAAACCGACTAAAGTTTAAGTGCCTTTATAGAAAGTTTTAAAGAACCCTTTTCTATAACGGGAATAAACAAGTTTTTTTTCTGCCCCCCTCTGAGGGCCTTTATTGCTCTTCAGGGTGCATTTCAGAATATTTTATGTTAACACACTGTGAAAGAAGAAAATATGTTCTTTGCTGGAGTGTGGACAACGTTTATATCTTATTTGGAGTCATTGGTTTAAATATGTCCTTGCATGTCTTGCGCAAAGGATGGCAGCACCCTACTCCGTGGTCTCCCTGCTTTCCTGGTCTACCTACGCTCGCTTGATAAAAGAGTTTCTCGGAAAAACAAACTTGAGCATGTCATTCCTGTTTAAAGTATCTTTTGGCTTATGTTGCCTCCAAAATGGTATCTAGAACCTTAAATTCTCCAGGTGGGAGTCCCAACATTTTCCTCCAGCCTCATTTACTTCTGGACTCCCTTATCCACTCACCTTGTATTCCAGCCATATTGTGCTTTTGTCTCCTCTACAAATACCTTTGCCCTTTTTTCTTTTTTTATACAAGAAATTCCCTCCTTCTGAAGGGCCTTTTGCCATTCATCCATCCATCTCTCCAGGATGGTCATGTCTGCCAGAACTGGGCCAGGGATTGGGAGCTGAATGTTAAACAAGACAGGTAACTGTCCTTACATCATGGAGCTTCCATTCATTTCTACACGGCATCCTCCCACGTATCCATTTGGACTCATCTCTGATGTTGTTTCTACTTTGAGTTTTTCCCCAGTGCCTCCAAGCGGATGTGTTCACTCTTTGGGCCCAGTCTACATCTGTTACATCTCTTCTTTATCTCTGTTACAGCATTTCGTGTCTTCATCAAGATACTGGCTGCCTGTTGTGTACAGAATCTATGCTAAAAGCTGGGGATACTTGGGGGATACTAAGTGTGGCTCAGTCGGTTGAGTGTCCAACTTCGGCTCAAATCATGATCTCGCGGTTTGTGAGTTCGAGCCCCATGTCGGGCTGTGTGCTGACAGCTCAGAGCCTGGAGCCTGCTTCGGATTCTGTGTCTCCCTCTCTCTCTGCCCCTCCCCTGCTTGCTCTCTCTCTCTCTCTCTCTCTCTCTCTGTCAAAAATAAATAAACATTAAATTTTTTTTTTTTAATCTGGGGATACTCTAGTGAACAAAACAAATAAAAAACTAAGCCTGTAGCTTACATATTGGAATTATCCAACTTGTACCCTCATAAGAATGTAAGCATTCTTATAGGACTTTATGTAATATCTTTATTATATCTGTGGTACCAGGAATGCTAGAAATAATTTGCATGATCCACATTTTCTTTAAAAATACAGCAAAAGTCTAAGGCACAGTCTTCATAATTTAATTGAATTAATCTCTGTGTGTGTGTCACATATATAAACATATGTATGTCTATAATTTTAGGAAGTAGAAAAATGCTAACTTTTGTAATAGTTTACAAACAGATTAAATGTCCAAGAAGGGGAGGGAGGGATGAATAATTATTTATATTGATTCCACTCAAATGATTGCCCAGACAGTGTCAATCTGCATTTTTTTCCTCCTCGTTGTAATTCACTAGAAGCCTTTTGCATGATTACCTTTGCAGTCAGAGATATATGTTAATTATATAAAGATTTCGCTTAAAACATGTAGGAAATATTTTCTTTTAATTTTTTTTATGTTTATTTATTTTTGAGAGAGAGAGCAGGGGAGGGGCAGAGAAAGAGAGGGAGATACAGAATGTGACACAGGCTCCAGGCTCTAAGCTGTCAGCACAGAGCCTGACATGGGGCTCGAACTCAAGAACTGCGAGATCAGGATGTGAGCTGAAGTCAGAAGCTTAATCGACTGAGTCACCGAGGTGCCCCATGTAGGAAGTATTTTAACCATCAAGGTTGATATAGCAAGAAACTGGGCTCAGGACACAGGACTCTACATTGTAACAGTACTTGTCTTTCAGTACTGGATTGATTACTTGGTCATTCAAAAAGCTGTATAACTTCTGAAGTACTTTTAGCCCTTCTTTGCTTGATATCAGCCCAGTGATAAGACATCTGTGATGCAGATGGAATGACACGAAGTGTTTTCCTTTCTTGCAGTTGGCGAGTTTGTAAGTGATGCCCTCCTTGTTCCCGACAAATGCAAATTCTTACACCAGGAGAGGATGGATGTTTGTGAAACCCACCTTCACTGGCACACCGTCGCCAAAGAGGTACCAGCCATACATTTGTTCTTTTAAAGTGAAGATTTCCTAAGGAGACGTGTCACGACATGTTAGAATATATTTTCAGGCAATAGCTATGTTGATAAAGAAGTTATATTTTTTAAATTTTATTTATTTTAAGGATTTATTTATTATTATTATTTTAATGTTTATTCTTGAGAGACAGAGAGAGAGAGAGAGCGTGTGCGCACGAGCCAATGGAGGAGGGGCAGAGGGAGACACAGAATCCAAAGCAGGTTCCAGGCTCTGAGCTATCAGCACAGAGGCCGACGCAGGGCTCAAACCCATGGACTGCAAGATCATGACCTGAGCCGAAGTCGGACGCTCAACCGACTGAGCCACCCAGGCGCTCCTTATTTATTTATTTTTTATTATTTATTTTTGAGGGAAAGAGAGAGACAGAGTGTGAGCAGGGGAGGGGCAGAGAGAGAGGGAGACACAGAATCCAAAGCAGGCTCCAGGCTCCGAGCTGTCAGCGCAGAGCCTGATGTGGGCTCGAATTCCCGAACCAGGAGATCATGACCTGAGCCAAAGTCGGACGCTTAACCGACTGAGCCACCCAGGCACCCCTATATTTATTTATTTTTTTTTAAGAACTGTCGAGGAGTAAACTTTTAGGAGTCCAAAACAGATTTAGTTAGCTAGATCTATTATGTGTCTATGCCATGTTGTATAAATCAGAAACTAGAATCTTACACTGCATAAACCTTAAAATATACCTTTTTCCCGATGATTTTTTGCCAAATTATTTTTTTTAACCAATTGCTTTCTTTTGTCATATACAAAGCTTTTGTAATTTGACCTTTTTCCCTGTGGTCTCTTGGGGAATACAGTGGTGGAAGAGGAAGTAACTTGTCCAGTACCAGTGGTCTCTTCAGTTACGCCATCCAATTTTGTGTTCGCCACACCATACCGCCACCTTCATTTTTCCACAGTGGTTGAATCACTGGATTCACCAGTGCAAACCTTTGTCAACCCCTGCTTTTGGCAAAGTGGACAAGACCTAAGACAATTAGCATAAAATGTCCCTTTTTATTATCATCTTCAAAAGTGCTTTGTGCCTTTGATATATTATGAAAGTGTTCTCATAAGTGTATATAGTTTTTGAGGAAGACCAGTCTCCTAGAATTAGGCTCCCTTGTCTAGTCTAGTTCATTGGTTCTCAAATGCAGTCAATTTTATTTCCTCCTCCTTCCCCAGGTACATATGCCAATGTCTGGAGACATTTTTGATTGTCACAGTTGGAAGGGGAGGTGTTACTGGCATTTGGGGGCTAGAGGTCAGAGATTCTACTAAACATTCTTCAGTGAACAAGACAGCCTCTCCTCCCTCTGTCCCCTGTCCCCAAGAATTATCTGATCCAAAATGTCAGTAGTACTGAAGCTGAGAAACCCTGATCTGGCTCACATAGCTTTGAAGTTGTTAGGCAGAAAACACCCCTTAAGAGTTAGCATTAATTTTGCCTTTTATAAAAAAAAAAAAAAACAACTTTTAATTTACTGTAAAACAAAATTTTCTTTATAAAAAAGAAGAGCTTTTTCAATCTTAAAAAAACAGACCAGATACTTTGAAGCTTAGCTACCCATCTAATAACCTCATTTTCTTTTCTTCTTGAGTTAAAAAAACAAAAATTGTTACTAAGAAAGAAAAATGACTTTAATTCCTATGAGGTCAAAATACAGTCTGTAATATTTTCATTGTTTATCCATATGTGTTGAATTATTAATCTTTCCTCTGTCACCAGTGGATGCCTTCAAAGCTTTATGTTAATCTCGAGTTGTGCAAACCTCGCAAATCCCAGGAAAGCAAAAAAGATGTTGAAAGAGAAATCTCTAATTTAGACTGTAAATTTTGATTCATAGCAGAGGATAATTTCTTTTCTTCCCAGGATTGTTATTCTGGAAGTGAGCCAAGAGAGTTAGAATTTCTAGAGTAAGATACATCCAAGTGAGAGAAACTTCCATCTGTAACGGAGATGGAAGTAAGCTGGGGATGTACATCGAGCCGTCACGTCTTCCTGATATGCTAATGACGCAAGAAAGCACTGGTTCTCTGATATCTATTCACAATACAGTTCTCTCCTAGATCCTTTTTCCCAATTAGTTTCCATTCCGGTTGTTTTTATTAATTTCCGTAATATCACAACATAGCCTTCTTAAATAAGTAATACGTAGGTTTTAAAATAAGGGTGCCAAAGTGGTCTGTGCTGAAGACACTTGTAAATCCACTCAAAAATGCAGATGGTCCTTTGCACTGTCTAACTGGCCCTTGGTACGTTGGGTCTCTGTCAGTTACGAGATTGGGGCTTTTCTTACAAAGAAACCAACGCACTCTCACTGTTTCCTCCTTACCTTGCTGTAGACCTGCAGTGAGAAGAGTACCAGCTTGCATGACTATGGCATGTTGCTGCCCTGTGGAATTGACAAGTTCCGAGGAGTGGAATTTGTCTGTTGCCCGCTGGCCGAGGAGAGTGACAATATTGATTCGGCAGATGCAGAGGAGGATGACTCGGACGTCTGGTGGGGCGGAGCAGATGCAGACTATGCCGATGGGAGGTAAGGTGGCTTTTGTGTTTGCTCTCTCGTGGACGCCAGTACGTCCAGATTACAGTCTTGTTTCTTCTACACATGTATCTTCCCGTTTCTCATTAAAGGGATCTCTGCCCACTCCTGTCCAAGTTTGCTTGTAGGAGGGAAATAAAATCTAAACCACGAAGTCCTATTATGGTAATGGCCACCTGTGTAACCTAATTGATCAACCACTGCTGAGTTACTTTTAGCTGTTTTATGTCGGTGTCCAAAGTTGGGATCAAAATACCACTGATACTATAATAGGTAGTTCTGTAGAGAATTGAAATCTGAGTGAGTGACTGGCATTCTGTTTTGGTCTATAATTTAGAAATATTTTTTAAACAAGATTTTGGAATTGCTTCATCAGTCAGTAGCTAAGTCTGAATTTTTTGTTAGAAAGGTTGGTTTTGTCTTTTGGTTCATTTTTGTCAGTTTTTTTGGCATTTAATCATCTCTTTGTGAACGACGTCAGAGGCATTCATAAATGTTTGCTTAAAGTTCTTTATCTTTGATTTCATGATAGTTAAAAGAATTGTATTTTCCCCTTTTTGGGATCTTAAACCCATAACTTCTAGATTCTTATGTTTTATTAAAAGCAAACCTCTATATTCACATCATCAAGTTATAAAACTAGAAGTTGGGGGTTAGAAAGGTTACCTGCTTCAGTCATCAGTTTCACGCTCCATCATCCCCCAGTGGTGATGATTATCTCACTTCTCCTTTTCCTTCAGGACCCCCTCAAATGTTCCCTGGTGTCACAGGTTTTCCAATAGAACATTAAGTATGAATTTGTTAAGACTGATGGTTATTAATATAAAGTTTTCTGACTTACAGAGTCAGGTACAGATCTTTTATAATGTATTTTGTAGAATTTTTAAAAAATAATTTTACAAAAATACAACTAGATTTTTTAAACATCTAAGGCATCCTAATTGTCATTTCTTACCAGTTTAATAATATCAGGTTTCCCTTTAGTGGCTATTTTCCAGTTTTACCATAACTTTTTTTGTTAGTTAAGCTCTTTTGTGTTCCCTCTTTGCTAGATTGAGAAAAATTGTGTTCAGTGTAGCAGGATATGGAGCTAAACAAATTGAGGAATTACAAAAGAGAGAAAGAAATAAGGGAAAAGCCAACTGTATGCTTCACAATATTTCTCTCTATAAAAGTTGGAAGTTCATTAGAATAAACTCCTTCTCTGAGGCCATTAAACCCCAGGGAGAGCAGGACTTGCCAATGGGAAAGCGTCTGAGCTCTTTTTCCACAGGATGGATGGATTGTGTTCTGGGCCGTGGCTGGGCCCCCACCGGTATTCCATGAGCCAGGTGTAGAGAAACGTCTGTTGGTTTGGGTTTAATGGCTGCTTTGTCTAAAAGTTGGAATTGCCTAGTTCTTTCTGCTTTTATGATAGTTTTTTCGTATTTTTCTTCAGTCATATCTAGATGTGAAAGTTTCAGAGTGAGTTCAAGAAAAAATTCTTGTCATCGGGGCTCTTACTACATTATGCCAGTGCAACCAGTATTGAAAAGGGAATTTGAAGTTGGACAGCCATTTTCTTTGTTCATAGCCTGTTAGATACTTGATCATTCCACATCACTAAATTGACTCCGTACTTCATCAACAACCCAAATAATGGCGAGTAAACCAAGAGAGCTCCATGATTGCTGTTAAAATTAGACAGCTAGCTGTGCACTTGTAACCCTGTATCAAGGTTGGTGACCAACCATTCATGGCCATTCATATAGAAGGGACTTCTGTAATTAAGAGTGGGTATTTTGGGGCACCTGGGTGGCTCAGTCGGTTAAGTGTTTGACTCTTGATATCAGCTCAGATCATGATCTCACAGTTCATGAGATCAAGACCCATATCAGCCTCTGCATGCACAGTGTGGAGCCTGCGTGGGATTCTCTTTCTCTTTTCTCTGCCCTTTCCTGCTCATGTGCATGTGCACCTGTTCTTTCTCTTGCTCTCAAAATAAATAAATAAAAAGAATGGATATTCTTGTTGTATCCTGAGAGTGACAGGCTTTTGCCAGGGTCTCTTTTTTCCCTCCGTTAACACTTTTTTTTTATGTCTTGTAAAACCTGCTTTCTATTGGAAATAGATTTGGATGTGTCCTTTTTTTTTCCTTCTGCAATCCCTTCAACTTACTGACCTAATTGAAAGCATTACTAACATGATATCTTATGAAACCTTCTCAATGGCCCTTTCTTTTCCTACACCCCTTCTCACCAGTGTTGGAAAGAGATCCATAGGGCTTCCTCATTTATTTATTACTGTTATTCAGTAATTAGATTCTTTGATATCCAATCTCTCTGGTTAAAACCACTGTCTTCTGTGGCAGTCACCAAACTATAGGATGCCAGTGTATTATTCTTTAATGTTGTTTGTTGTTTTTTTAATTTGCTGTATTACCTACAACTAGGGCAACTATGCAATATATTATTCAAACCAGATTTGACCCTAGGACCACAGTGTGTAAGCACAAACTGAGCTATATGGTCATATTAGCTATCTCTATCTTTAGCCATATCACCATCCAGGTTGGCAGCTAGCTGAAATGCTAGCTGGCTCCTTCCTAGTCCCCTTTATTTAAATTCCATTTCTGCTGGCTGCAACACAGATATCCCTTGGACTCTGTCATCACTTAGAAATACTGTACCCATAGGGTTTGTCAGCTTTGACATTCCTCTCTGACCAGGATCTTCTCATCTTACACCCAAAACACTCATTGAGTCTTCTTGAATTTCACCCTGCTTTCATAATCCCCTCCCCAATTCAGGCTCTTAATCCATTATCCTCTTTTTCTTTTCTTTTCTTTTCTTTCTTTCTTTCTTTTTTTTTCTGTTTTGGTTAGGAGGGAGGGCCCTTCCTAATGTGGATGGACCCGATGGGTAACCATTTCTACATATTCATTTGAATATCCTGGAGTTGTCGATACCTGTCACATTTTCTTACCAATTTTTGTCAATCTTTTGTATTTGGGAAAAAGTAGTTTCTCCCTTTTAATGCTTCCGAGTTTTGTAAGGTTGATGTATCATGTCATGTAACCCTACCAGTTAATTCTATTTCTTATTCATGCTGTAACATCAGCTGGGATCTTAGTGTTAGTAGATGTGTCTAATTGTCATTATTTGATGACCTATCACCTTCCACATAGCAGCTGACCCAAGCCACCTTCATTCTCCTTGGTTCCTGGCATCACTCTCCTTCGTGCTCCACACATGACCCCTAAATAGTCCCTTATCATGAATTTCTGCATCATGGTACCTGGGAGTTTATAGGTGCTTGTACATGTTTGTTGAGTAAATTCATGAATTTTCTTGATATCGGCTTGAGGTATCTTGAGAGGTACCTCAGCATCTTTCTCTTTCTACCTTCTTCCATTTCTTTGTTTCCCATTTTCCCTGTTATGATTATGTTCTATCTGAACGCGACTTGATTACCTCCTCTCCTTTTCTTGGATTTTTTTAACAAAATGTATTCAAGACTTTTTAAATGTAGTTTTAGGGTGACTCAAGTCAGTTGAGCGTCCGACTTCGGCTTTGGTCGTGATCTCACAGTTCGTGAGTTCAAGCTCCACATCATGCTCTGCGCTGACAGCTCAGAGCCTGGAGCCTGTTTCAGATTCTATGTTTCCCTCTCTCTCTCAAAAAATTAATGAACGTTAAAAAAAAATTTTAAATAATAAAGTAGTTCTAGGTGAGCAGAATGTACACAGAGGTCCCAGATATCCCCGCCCCCCTCATACATGCATAGCCTCCGCATCATCAGCAGCTCCCACCAGAGCAATACATTCGTTACAATTGACACGTTATCATCCCACTTCCCTACTTTCCAGTCAGGGCCCAGCTCACCCTTAGGGTGCATACTGTGGGTTAGGACAGATGCGTAATGACATGTACCCATCCTCACGGTGTCGTACAGAGTATTTTCACTAAAATCCCTTTGTGTTTCCACCTGTTCATCCCTCCCACCCTTCAGCCCCTGGCAGCCACTGATCTTCCTCTTGTCTTTGTAGTTTCACCTTATCCAGAATGTCACATCATTGGAATCATACAGCATGTAGCCTTTTTCACATGAGGTGCTTTTGCTTAGTTAGTAATATGCATTTAAGATTCCTTCATGTCTTTTCATGGCTGCCTTTCTAGCTTGTTTCTTTTTAGTGCTGAATAATACTTCATTGTCTGGATGAACACGGTGTATTTGTCAATTCATCTACTCCAAGACAGCTGGATTGCTTCCAGGTTTGGGCAGTGTGAATAAAGCTGCTGTAAGCATCCATGTGCAGGTTTTTGTGTGAACCTAAGTTTTTTGTTCCTTTGGGTAAATACCCAGGAGCCCGATTGCTGGATCATATGGTAAGAGTATGTTTAGTTACAGGAAAGCGGCAAACTGTCTTCCAAAGTGGGTGTCCTATTTTGCATTCCCACCAGCAGTGAGTGACAGTTTCTGATGGTCCACTTCCCCACCAGCTAGTGGTGTCATCAGTATTCTAGATTTTGGCCATTCAAATGGGGGTGTAGTGGTATCTCCTTGCTTTAATTTGCATTTCCCTGATGACATACGACGTGGAGCATCTCTTCATACGCTTTATGCCATTCACATATCCATTTTTTTTTTTTTTTTAATTTTCAGTCTTCCTTATCATTTATTTGCTCCTTCACCTCTACCCACAGAGTGCTGTTTGTTTCCTGAACTGACACTGCCTGAGTTCAGATCGTCATTTACTGGCTACTAGGCTAACTCTTGTGACTGTCCCTTACTACCTCAGCAGCTCACTTGCCCCTGTTAACCTTGGTGCTTTTTTTCTTAAAGGACCCACCATACCTTGACTTCTTATTACTGGGTATTCATTCTACCTGACCCACAAGCCTCTGTTTATTCTCTTCCCAGATCATTCTCCATGCCTGAGTCATGTTCCCATTTTGCGTTTCTGATCCTGTTCACACTTGGTAGAAAATACTGGATGATCCCTGCAGCCTACAGGAAAGTTCAGATTCCCTTGCAGGCCATCCAGAAGTTATTGCCTGGCCCTAGCCTGCATTTCACCATTCTACGTGTGCCTCACCTTACCTACTGCACCTGCACACCTCGACCTTTTCTTTGCCTAGGCTATCGATCCCACCTTTCTAACCCCTTCTGCAATCAAATGCTCTACCCCTGACCTATACCCCCTCTAGCCCTTTCTGAAAATGTGTTTCCTTTTTCAGAAGATGGTGTTAATATGCCACAAAGACATTTGTCAATTCTAAAGTGCTAGACCTGTAAAATCCTACGTATTTTTTAACATTCACCGCAAGAGACCCCTCTTTTACAAGTCTGCTCTGATTATCCCTTGAAATACTTTGCTTCACTGTCCTACCCTTGCTTTGTATTATTTTATTTATATTGAGTTTTCTTCCAGTTGATTGTAGTCATTTCTTTCTTTATCTGACACAATCTAACCTGTAGTTTATGTACCAAAAATGTCTTGCACATTGGTCTTCAAGAAATATTAGCCAAATTCAATTATTTATTTATTTTTTTTTTTTTTAATTTTTTTTTTCAACGTTTTTTTTTTATTTATTTTTTTGGGACAGAGAGAGACAGAGCATGAATGGGGGAGGGGCAGAGAGAGAGGGAGACACAGAATCGGAAACAGGCTCCAGGCTCTGAGCCATCAGCCCAGGGCCTGACGCGGGGCTTGAACTCACGGACCGCGAGATCGTGACCTGGCTGAAGTCGGACGCTTAACTGACTGCGCCACCCAGGCGCCCCCAATTATTTATTTAAAAACATTTTTCATAGCTTTTGGTAAGGACCTCATGGCCCATAAATAGATGTTATAGACACGCTTGTGTTTCAGCTCACTTGTGTCCCTTAGAAATATAAGGTAAGCCACACAATGCACATTATACTTTCTAATAGCCACTTTTGAAAATAGCAAGAAAAAGCTGGTGAATCCATTTTGATACGATTTAATCCAGTATATTCAAATATTGTCATTTCAACATGTAAATAATCTGAAAAAGTTGTTAGTGAGATATTTTGTGGGGTTTTTTGTTTGTCTCTTTCATACAAGGTCTTTAAAATCTAGCACATGTTTTACGCCCATAGCCCGTCTCATTGGGACTTGCCACATTCCAAGCGTTCTGTGGTCACACATGGCTGGTGGCTCCCGTACTGGACATCGTAGCCCTTGATACTTCAGATTTCGAATCACTCTTTATTTTCCGTTAAGACAATGGGTTATATAGCCAGTAATACATTCTAAGGGGGAATTCTTACTTTTTATTACTTTCGTAACTGTCCGTGTTTTTAAAATTTGAAAGAATTGTTTTGAACTTACTATAGTTAGGGTATCCAGTTCCTTGTATCACTTCCTTTTTTCAGTGTTTTTCTGTTAGCCCTGCAGGCGTGTATTCCTTTATCCGCATCTGGCAAAGCAAGTGGGAAAAGGAAGAGCTTTTGCATCACTGACCTGCCCATAAGCTGGGCTCCTGCCAGCTGGCAGCTTCCCAGTTCCAGGAGCTAGCCCTCCTTGTGACACTTGAAATGCAGAATCAGTACAGGAATTTGACACATCTTTCTTAAAACTTCCTCTGGGGACACCATATGACAGTTTTTGAAGAGGAGAAAATGTAGCGTTACTCTGATCCTCCCAGAAACAAAATTTGACCCACAGTTGAATACACTTTGTTGGTTGGTGGGTAATGAGATTTGTTTTGGTAGGAGGTGAGGGCTTTCCTATGGCTAATGCGGCATTTAGAAGAACATTCTTGGTAGGATGAGCTCTGTGTTAATGACCTTATTGAAAAAGAGATAAGTCTTTCGAAAGAATGAATGTGGGCAAATCAGTTATTTGTAAAGTTCTTTGGTAAATAACTCAGTATTTATCTCTCCAGTGTTAACAGTGATTAAGTTCTCAGACCCCCTCAAAATACCTTTTTATGCGATCAGTAACATAGCTTGTTTATGTTAATAGGATGCAGATTCCAACTATCATGGGTAAGAATTTTCTATTGGAAAATTCACTAGAAAACTAACATACGCAGTCTGGCCTTGGGAGTGCAGATCTGGGGTGCAAATTTGCTCCCACCTGGATCCATAAAATACAACCAAAAATCCGTTATCATCCACGGGGCTTGTTGAATTTGTACAGCAAATAACATAAGGGAAGACCCTAATAACAGCATTTTCCCTCGTGGGAGTGGGTCCTTCCTCTCCAAAGTAGGTCCCCACATTGTTTCCCCCCAAACAAAATCTCAAATGATATAGCTTCTTGTTTTCAGGGTTGCAAACATAGATGAGTCTGTTTTGAGAGGTAACCTAGTGTATCTTCTTAGATAATGAGAGGATATTTCTTTCTTTTTAATTAAAAAAAAAAAACCCACTTAAAATAGATCCAGATAACTGATTGCTTTTGACTGCATCTCACTGTGCCCTTCTTTGAACTGTATTTTGTAGCTCAGGAGAGTTTTCTTTCATTGATTAAGGTTTCCTCAACAGTGTGTGTGTATGTGTGTGTGTACACGCATGTGTGGGCACCTGGGAACACACAATATCTTAACAGCACTCACTGAGCCCAGGCAACTGAAACACTTCTGACGGCCTTGCCCTGCTTTGTACCATAAAAGCCAGCCCAGCACCACTGACTTATCAAGGTACTGAGGACCCTTTATATTATTATGATTTCTTATACTTGAAATTATCTTACAAAAGTAAGAATAAAGGGATAGTGAAAAATAACTTTGTTTAGAAATTTTAATAAGAATATAGTAAAGGGCCACCTTTATAGTAAAGGGGCACCTTATAGTAAAGGGTGGCTCAGTTGATTAAGGGGCCAACTTCGGCTCAGGTCATGATCTCACAGTCCGTGTGTTCGAGCCCCGCGTCGGGCTCTTACACCTGGAGCCTGTTTCAGATTCTGTGTCTCCCTCTCTCTCTGCCTCTCCCCTGCTTGAGCTCTGTCTCTCTCTGTCTCTCAAAAAAATAAACGTTAAAAAAATTTTTTTTCAAGAATTAATATAGTAAACATTTTAATTTGGATTAAAATTTGAGTATGGTAAACCCAGATTTTTGGTACATCTTTTCTTGATTTTGAAGGTAGAGATTTCTGAAATGGGCAGCATTTTGTTTTTAATGGAACTAGCTGCTAAATAGTCACCTGCTGCGCATGAACCTGGGCTATATTCATCTTAAAAATACCGACTGCAGATTTAAAATACATCTCTATTGGGTTACATCCTGTTGTACTTCTTGGTTTTTTTCTTGAGTTTTCACTTGATAATTGTAAAAAGAATCAATACTTTAAAACTTGGAGAGCTCACAGTTTTGTTGAAGAGACGAGCCACTTTCTGTCCATTATTACAAAATATTTCTAAGTTTGGATATATAAATCCCCATGAGATTCATCAATCCATTTTTTTTCTTTTCAACTTTACATTGGTTCTTTACTTCTAATCACCTTTGTACACCCTCCTGCCTTTGGTAGTTGTCTGTTTACAAACCACGTACAAAAAATTTTGTTGCCTAAACATGATAAAATTTATTATGCAAGCATCCTAAAGGAGGAGAAAATGCTGTCACACATCTTTTTAGCAAAAATAGTGAACGGTGTCCTCCCTCCTGTGGAATGACTCCTTGGATGAGAATCCTGTATTTCCTTCTTTGCTTAGAATTCTAACACTGCTCCCTCTTCAGTTCTCCGGCCTGAGAAAATCCATCTAGGATATCGTCATCTGAAGATATCTGATATCTGATATCGTCTGTGGTCTTGCCTGTGTGATCAGTTTCATTCATAGCCAAATTTGTCTAATATTTGTGAAGTACCTCCTGTCGCTTTTCTTCTGTTTGCTAATGTGGAAAGTGAGCTTTTTTGATTTTCAGTTCTGTTCAATTAAAGTCTCCTGACGTAGTTTATAACTTCTGGAAAGGGGATGCAGTATTGTGGAAATGCAGGAATAAAACTGTGATAATCTCCCTGTTGCCTCATCCTTGTAGGCAATTCCTTCAGCCCTTCATTCTTTTTTTAAATGTTTTTATTTATTTTGGAGACAGAGGCAGAGC
>NW_024412403.1:18774381-18797493 GCF_014898765.1 Herpailurus yagouaroundi
CGGGGGGGGGGCAGAGAGAGAGGGAGACACAGAATAGGAAGCAGGCTCCAGGCTCCGAGCTGTCAGCACAGAGCCCGATGCAGGGCTTGAACTCAAGACTGTGAGATCATGACCTGAGCCGAAGTCAGACACTTAACCAACCGACTGAGCCACCCAGGCACCCCAGCTGCTTTTTTTTTTTTTAAGTAGGTTCCACCCCCAGTATGGGGCTCGAACTCAAAACCCTGAGATCAAGAGTCACACGCGCCACTGACTGAGCCAACCAGGCGCCCCTATTCTTTCATTTTCATATTATTTGGTCTTTTTCAGCATAGTTGGAAATAGTCAATGAGAAATGATGAAATAATTCTTGGAATGTTAAAAAATAGGAAAATGTTGCAAAAAATTTTAGTTACGTAAAAAGTTGCGGTGGACTGGTAACAGTAATTACAAGATAAAGCAAGCTTTTATTCAATTAAAAAAAATGAAATCTTTCTAAAAAGGGTAAAAGTCAGAAATATCAACCCTTATAAGAACTGTTCAAAATGAAACTCAAAAGGTAAAATTATGTCTAGTGGATCCTCTTGGTGTTCTGAGGGTTAATAGCTGATTGTACTTCTCAGGGGTTTATATTTGTTAGGAGATCTCTGTGACTTGACACATTAAAATATTCGGCCTGGGGCGCCTGGGTGGCTCAGTCAGTTAAGCATCCAACTCTTGATTTCAACTCAGGTCATGATCTCAAGGTTTGTGGGTTCAAGCCGCACGGTGCGGAGCCTGCTTGGGATTCTCTCTCTCCCTCTCTCTCTGCACCCCCCCCCCAATAAAAAACTTAAAAAATATATATGGCCTAATTTTCTGCAAACTAGGGGCCCAACACATACTAATGGAACTATAAACAAAAACTACTAAGAAATAACATTCCAGATAGACAATAGTTAAGTGAAATTGCATCAGAAGTCTCTAAATATTTTTAAGCTGGAAATACTGAAAAAAAAAAATGCTAGGACCTCTGGAATATTTTTAACAACTGCTTAGCACCATTACTGTAGTTACTACTTAAATATCTTTTGATGGCTTTGAAAAATGAAATAAAATAGAATGACATTGGAATTCTGAATGAAGGTAAGATTCATCTCTTTCTGAGCTTTGGAAGAAAAAGTCCATTCTTAGAGTAGCTTTCCTATTTGAACCAAGTAACTATCTTTTGTTCTTCGGTGTCAAATTGGATGTCTTGACTACAAATAAAGAACAGCAGGACGTACAAGTTACTGTCATGAGACTTGCTCAGCCCGTTAGCTGTTGGCAAGCACTGTGTGATTGTAAGAAACAAATAAATAAACATCACTTTAGAGCTGTGGTTCTCAACTGGGAGTGATTTTGCTGCCCGAGGGACCATTGGAATTGCCTGCAGACATTTTTAGTTGCCACAGCTAAGGAGGGTGGGTGCTCCTGGCATTTGGTGGGTCGGGGCTGGAAATACTGCTTAGCACCCCTAACACACAGGGCAGCCCACAGCAAAGAAATGTCAACAGAGCCGAGGTTGAGAAACTGGTGCAGAGGTCTCTTCAGTACTGGGAAGCTTGGGAAATGATTCTTTAAAAAAACCCCAAAACCAAAAACAAACCTCCATTCCAAGATTGTGTCTCACCCTGATCTCCTGTGGGCAGAAACGCAAACACCGCAGGAATATAGGTCTCTTAAGGGCAGCTCTTGTACAGATGGAAATGCTTGAGATGAAAACAAACTTTGCAAACATCTGCCTCCATAGCTTCAAAGACCATCCTCAAGATGCACTCAAACACAAAAAAGATGATTAAGGCTTCCGATTTGGACCCAGTTACTTCATTAATTCTAATCATTATGTCATTTTTTTTCCCTTTTATTAGTATCACTGCTCTCCATTTTGACTACAGTAAATACTAACATTTTCCTGAGGCGAAATGATCCCATTTGGAAGTATTTGATGTATTTAGAAATATATATGTATTTCCTATCTTTACCTAAAATGTGTTTTTCATTGCATGTAACTAGAAAAATAATTGAAGTATGATATTTTCTTAGAAGGTTTTGAGTTAGGGAAAATCACCTGTAATTTGGCCTTGTTGTAAATTTTGTGTTCCTATTTGTTTTTGTTCATATGGATATGTTTTCATTTAGTTGTGGCTAAAATATCAAATCTTTGTTTTTAAATAATATTTTAAAATTTAAGAATACACTTATAGTCTTCATATCTATTCCTTTAATTATGTCTATTCCTTAAAAGTTTGTGCATCTATGTGACTATATTGCCAGACATTTTTTTTTGCTTTTTCTTTTTTTAATATACTTTTTAAACATTTATTATTTTTAAATGTTTTTATTTATTTTTAGACAGAGAGAGACAGAGCATGAGCAGGGGAGGGGCAGAGAGAGAGGGAGACACAGAATCAGAAGCAGGCTCCAGGCTCTGAGCTGTCAGCCCAGAGCCCGACGTGGGGCTCGAACTCACGGAGTGTGAGATCATGACGTGAGCTGAAGTCAGATGCTTAACCGACTGAGCCACCCAGGTGCCCCAAACATTTATTTATTTTTGAGAGAAAGAGAGAGGCAGAGTATGAGTAGGGTAGGGGCAGAGAGGGAGACAGAATCTGAAGCAGGCTCCAGGCTCTGAGTTGTCGAGAACGTGGGGCTCGAATTCATGAACCATGAGATCATGACCTGAAGTTGGAAGTTTAACCGACTGAGCCACGCAGGCACCCCTGCTTTTTCTTTTTTAATGTTACAGGGGCCATGCTTTTGAATTCCTTAATGACCCTAGATTTTCTCCCCATATTATATAATTGCTTGAAGGTATATTTCCAAAATTAGGATTACTGAGTTAAAAGATAAGAATAGTTTTGACAATACCTGAAATGCATCTCAATAATATTTATGCATCATTGCATACTCCCCAGTACTGGATTTTAGTTGTTGTTATTAATAACATGGCCTATGCCTCATAACCTCCAAGCTTGTAGGGTCTTCTAGGCTGAATTTCCTGAGTGTATGGACTAGGTTTTAGTGCCTTCTTATACCTTTGTCTGCACATGACTAGGAACAGTCATCGTAGATGTTATGGAGTCTTGCTGTGTGCAAACCACTGTTCTGAACACCTTGCAAATGTTAACCCGTTTTACGTTCACAGCTTTTTTAAGGTCTGTAGTTATTTGTTGAATGATTTACTGAGTTTTGTATAGGCTTTTCCAAAGTTAGGAATAAATTTGTGCTGATGTATCTGTAGTTGAAGATTTCATTTGTTTATTTTTGTTGTTTTTTTTTTGTCTTGTGCCAAGCAAATAGTATAGGTATATCAAATATAAACTTCAGCTGAATTCACTTGCAGATTCTCATTCCCTAAATTCTACATCAATGAAGTCTAATTAATAATCTGCACTTTTCTCACTCAGCTACATTGCCTCTCTTCCACCTAAGAGCACATACAAGTCATAACTTTAATGACTAACTTTTTAAAATTTTATGTGTTTTTGAGAGAGAGCGAGAGTGAGCAGGATAGGAGCAGAGAGAGAGAATCCCAAACAGGCTCTGCACTGTGAGCACAGAGCCCGATGTGGGGCTTGAACTCCTACACCGTGAGATCATGACCTGAGCTGAAACCACGAGTCGAATGCTTAACCGACTGAGCCACCCAGGCACCCCATAAGTCATAACTTTAAAAAGTGATTAATTCGTTTGGCTTTAATTATTACAAAGTTTCAGATCATAAAATTTCAAGCCAATAATTAATTTTGACTGAACGATTCATATATATTTCAGGGAAGTTAAAAGTCCTTGATTTTGACGCATTACATATACCGTATATGTTGATTCCATAAACAGTTTAATCTGCCCTAGTTAGAAGCTTTAGATTTGTTTAACACAGACAGGAAAGAAACAGGAAGGAAAATGTAGGTTGTGACACATGCCTAGAAAAGACCAGAAACTGCAGAAGGCTTACTTACTCCACTTGAAAAACATCAGTAGGGCCTAAACTGAGCAAGCTATTCCTTTCCAAGTTCCCGCCTGTATTTATTTGTGTGAGAGTGGGGAGACAGAAGGTATAGATCCTGCTTCTCCATCAGTAGAGGTCTGTCCAGTGTAATTCTCTTCCAAAGAAGAGAAAGCCATCTTACTCATATTTCTGTGCAGAATTCCCACAAAGATGTCTTTTTTTATAGGGACTGGGTTTATGAACATAGAGAAAGACACATAAAAATTGCATCGTCATTTGATCAGCAGCTAGGCCATCTAAATGCTGCTGCTATTTTGGGCTAAGGTGGTCCTTCTTTGAGTCAAGTAGGATAGAGAGGGAACTAGTTATGTAGCTTGTAGGCCCATCGTGTTAAAACTGTTTGTGGAGGGGGGAAAAATGAAACTATTTATGGAGGGGAGGTGATAATCCAGGAGCCCCAACCCAAGATAACATGTCACAGTATAAAAGATGGGAATGCTAAACTTATCTTACTCTTTTTTAAATTTTTTTTATGTTTTAATTTTTATTTTTGAGAGAGAGAGAGAGAGCGCGCGCGCGAGGGGAGAGGGGCAGAGAGAGAGACACACACACACACAGAATCCGAAGCAGGCTCCAGGCTCTGAGCTGTCAGCACAGAGCCCGACACGGGGCTCGAGCCCACAGACCATGAGATCATGACCTGAGCCGAAGTTGGAAGCTTAATGGACCGAGCCACCCAGGTGCCCCTAAGCTTATCTTATTCTGAATTGAGGACAGCCAGGTCCATGGCTTCACTTGAAGCTGTTGGTGGCCTTACAGCATAGAGGACAGGAACATGACTTCGCGGTGTCTTCATCTACCTTTCCTCCAAGAACTTGGGGGCACAATAAATACATCAACGTAGCCCATACAGTTGGGAGCATTTTTTGTACCCTACACACGAGCACAAGTTAGGAGATACTTTAAATCCATTTATCAAGCCCCCCAGGGACGTGGACTTGGGCATTCCCTCTTCCAGAGAGAATGAAAGGTGGTCATAATGCTGGGTGCTGCCCCATATGCACTTGTTTCCCAGAAACTCGAGCAAAGGCCCACACCAGCAGATACTGAGCATAAGGGGGGAGATCGTAGTCGTGATCGTTACCGCGGTTCGCATAGAAAGTGTTTGTTAAGGCTCCATTTGTGGTAGCGCAGTGCTGGGTGTAGATGAAACCTGACTGAACTCTGGTCTGCGTGTTCCAAGGGCTCTTCTCAGAAAATAATCACTGGATGGTAGTATGGAGGGAGTGCATGTAACAAATACAGTAGTGGTGGTTTATGAAAACTTATCGTTGAGTCATGTGGTATGTTATATACGTGTTGGCTTCCAGTTAGCTTGGGATGTGGAAACATTCATGGCCTCAGCTAATCTCAGGCTGTCTTGAAAATACAGGGCTGTTGGCGGGTCCGTATTTTTCTCTGTCTTTAAGATTGGTTTTGACAAAGAATGGGAGAGGCTTTATCTGACTAAATCTTACTTGGAGCTCTGGAGTTAAAATCCTTTGAATATACAGTCTTTCAGCTGCCTTTGTGCTTTGCATTTTGAGAAAATGGTATTAAATGCTCCAAGGGGGAAGAAACTAACCACTTCGGAGGCGAATCACAAAGTGAATCATCGAAATGATAAATTACAGGCTTAAATCTTTGCCAGTGGATGAGTCAAGTGGAATGGATTTGATGAAACAGTTTGTGGCTTTGAGACATAACTGCCACCTTGCTGGCTGGCAGCTTCCAGCACTGTTTGAGGCTGCGACTGTATCACTGTGTCTTGTACTGAAATAAGGGAACTAATTTGAAAATGATGAATAGGAGAAAAGCAGAAGCTTGCATTTTCTCTTGAGGCAACTGGCCGCCAGCTCTGAGGTCTTACTAAAAATGCTGAATTTCTGTATTTAATAAGCTTGGACCTCGTGTATAGCAAGAAGAAAAACAAATTATTTTAATAGTCTTAACCAGAGTACAGTTGCGTGGCCAAACCAGTAGGGTTTGGTCTGATTTCCAAGTTTTGCCAACCGTTCATTTTGTAATAGTTACTCAGAGGGCTGGATCCTTCACTGCCAAGGAGTTTACACCGTTGAGGAAAGGAAGACCTCTTTGTCCTCCTGATGTCTTTGAATTAAACTGTTCAGGTTTCCTGGATTATGATATAGTAGGAAAAGAGGAAGAAAATCGAGAGCCTCGTGATTTAAACAGTCCTGGCAGTGGTGTCCTCACGCATGAATTCCATGTTGAAACCAACATGGAATCTGGATATTGTTATTCTCACTGTAAAACCCCTAATTTAGATGGGATTCACCATTATTCTATGTAAAGGTGGCCCTTAGAAATATGTATTATTCATTTCTTTGTTTTCTTTCCCCCTTTGGCCTGAAGATCTACATCAACATGTTAATGCCCAAAGAAGTTTCTTTTACTTGAGCCATGTCGCTCATCAAATCTTTGGTAATAATAAATTGCATGCTGGAACGTTATTTGGTAGTTAATAATAATAAATTAGCTTCCAGAAACCCTAAAATAGGAAATCAAGCTATATTGTACATAATGTCTGTGTCTCCCCATCTAAGTCTAAACTAGTACCAAGAACTTATTCCAAAAAAACAAAGCAAATTTTTGAGAAGCCTGTGTATAGTTTGGAAGGAAGCCATTCATAAGGAAAAGAATTTGGGGATACTCAAAACTTGTTTCTTTTTTTTTTCAACGTTTATTTATTTTGGGGACAGAGAGAGACAGAGCATGAACGGGGGAGGGGCAGAGAGAGAGGGAGACACAGAATCGGAAACAGGCTCCAGGCTCCGAGCCATCAGCCCAGAGCCTGACGCGGGGCTCGAACTCACGGACCGCGAGATTGTGACCTGGCTGAAGTCGGACGCTTAACCGACTGCGCCGCCCAGGCGCCCCAAAACTTGTTTCTTTTGATGAGAGGTAGAAAAGAAACAAAATCTTTCCCAAGTAAGGACTAACTATAGCTTCCTTTTTCACCCTCCATATTTACAAAGTCACACTTTTCAGCGTCCCCGTGTACAGTTTCAGAGGATGGAATTATTCTACTTCACTGACACTGGTGGTCACGTGGACTGTCTGCCTATGTTCCCCATCAGCATGATCTCTTGATGCTTTATTTGTTTTGAAATCGTCCTAAAGGAATAGTGTTCTTTCCTCCCTTCCGAAATAGGCTCCCTTATCTGCAAATGAAATTGTTTCCTCACTTAACCTGTAGAAAATTTCCTGTAAGGAGTGAGACATGAGAACAGTAATCTTAATTAGTTCAAATTCTAGAATGCACACCATTTTTAAAGAAATGTGTTCATTACTATCAGATAAATACAGCCGCTCAAAGTAATGATTTTGTGTTCCAGTTATTATCCATAGTATTTTTGTCTACCATTTGTATATTTATTTTGTGTATATATATATTTTTATAGATGCATTTATAAAAAAACATTTATTTATTTGTAACTGAGCATAACAATATGGTGTTGGTAACAGTATTTACTTAACTTCCCCCTCCCACCCCCACCCCCACACAGATCATATAAATATAAGCACATTTTTGTCTTTTGTAAAACTATATCACTGATCATATTTGAGGAGCTTCAAATGAGGGTGATTTTACTTGCATGAGATGTTATGGTTATCTTTAATCAATGAGGTTTCTGTAGGAAATAATAACATTATACATGTAATGTTTTATTCACCATGGCCTCTTTCCCTGATGTCTTAACTGTATGCATAAACTAGTATCATACTGTTTACTGGCAAGCGTCTCCATCAACTTTTTGAAGGCAGCTGAAGTGCAAACTATGAATGTTTCTGTATTTTTATTTTTTTATTATTTTTTTTAAGTTTTTTTTTTTTAACGTTTATTTATTATTTTGGGGACAGAGAGAGACAGAGCATGAATGGGGGAGGGGCAGAGAAAGGGAGACACAGAATCGGAAACAGGCTCCAGGCTCCGGGCCATCAGCCCAGAGCCCGACGCGGGGCTCGAATCCCCGGACCGCGAGATCGTGACCTGGCTGAAGTCGGACGCTCAACCGACTGCGCCACCCAGGCGCCCCTGTTTCTGTATTTTTAAATAATCCAAGTAATAGTGGTTCCTTCAGCTCCACATCTTATAATGTCTATTCATGCCTTGTTAATTTCAAAACTAAGTGAAGGACACACTGAGCATCTTTCTGGTCGTGTTGACGCAGTTGAAGACACAGCAGATGGGTGTTCATTCTTGTCATTTATGTCCTGTTTTCTACCAAACACGTTTTGCCCTTATTCTAAATCGTTATAAAGAGAACTGAATATTGAGCATCTGATAGGCTATGAATGTTTGTGTACTGACTAAATTGTTTTAGTAAAGTATAACGTGTCATTCTGGTAGGATTTACCCAAAGGTATCTGAAAGTCCAGTATGGGGTTGGAAGTTACTTGAAAATACATTTGTAGGATAGCAACATTTTATTGAGAACAACGGTAAGTCAGCCTATATAAATGATTTGTTATTGTATGGTCCTTGAGGCATATAATTGAAATCTTCTTTTGCATTTGAGACCATCGTTTGAATTTGGTCCTAAGTTTTCTGCTTAGCGACCTCTTGCCATCTGATGTGAGGCTATAACTGTATCGTTGAAGGACACAGTAGATATCTGCTCCCCTTCTGTCAGCTGCTCCAATACCGGTAGTTACGAGATTAATGCTGTCGGGTACTAAAACCATTGACATAACACTGGCTACCAGACTGCAAAAGAGATTATCATTATGATGGAAAGGGCAGTATTACGTTTAGAATCATTTAATATGTTTGTAAATCAGATCTGCATAAAAAGGCACAGTGAAGGGGCGCCTGGGTGGCTCAGTCGGTTAAGCGTCCGACTTCAGCCAGGTCACGATCTCGCGGTCCGTAAGTTCGAGCCCCGCGTCGGGCTCTGGGCTGATGGCTCAGAGCCTGGAGCCTGTTTCCGATTCTGTGTCTCCCTCTCTCTCTGCCCCTCCCCCGTTCATGCTCTGTCTCTCTCTGTCCCAGAAATAAATAAACGTTGAAAAAAAAAATGTTAAAAAAAAAAAAGGCACAGTGAAGAACAGAACTCCAATGTAATAGATGCACCCAGAGAGTTTAGAAAAGACTTGTTAGTAAATACGATGATTCTGGCTTCAGATATGTCTTCAAAGGTTTTAAAGGATGCTTTGAGCCTAATAAAGTCTTCTGGAACCTATTCCTTTACATCGAACGTGGAGGAAATTGCTGTCACCTGTTATCGTTGTACCTGCTTTCAGAACGGAGTTAAAGATATGGTAGCGTGTTGAACTAAAATGTGCAACAGGCTCGTTCATGGTGCCTTGAGTGGAATTGTAACGGAGGGCAGGCCAGGGTGGGACTGCTGGTTCCTTAGTCGGTCTACCCTCCCACCTCTTAGCTCACATAGTCAAATAGAAAAGCTCTCCTTAGGGCATAATGACTGATCTCCCACCTCTGGTTTGATAATCATGGCTGTTATAACACGTTCCTTTTTAATTAGGTCTTTAAAAAGTATTGTGGGCCTTGTAATAATTACAACCAATAGTAATAGATAATGACTTCAGCACTTTCCGTCCTAGATGAGGTTTAGAACATTATTAAAATAGGCTTTAGTAGGAAACAAGTAATGCTATTCCTATTTTATGAATTTAAATACATATGTAGGGAGTCCTTTTTATTTTAGGGAAGCAACACATTAGAAAATGTGATTTTTTTTTTTTAGGATTGGAAAATAACCGGAAAAATTAATATGGAATCAGTTTGGGCTCTTTGGGACATTTGAAATAGAAAGTCAGTAGGTACTCAAATAGCAGTAAGGTCGTTCTACCCTCGACTTCTGTGTATTTGCAGATCCTCAATTTTATATTTAAATTATATTTCAGGAATAGTTCTGAGGTGCCTGGGTGGCTCAGTTGGTTAAGTGTTGGACTTCAGCTCAGGTCATGATCTCACGGTTCATGAGTTCGAGCCCCACATCAGGATCTGTGCTGACAACTCAGAGCCTGGAGCCTGCTTCAGATGCTGTGTCTCCCTCTCTCTCTCTCTCTCTGCCCCTTCCCTGCTTGTGCTCGCTCTCTCGCTCTCTCTTTCTCTCTCTCTCTCTCAAAAATAAATAAATAAACATTAAAAAAATTTTTTTTAATAAAAAAGAGAAATAGTTCTAAAAGAGTGATGACATCTTTAACTTAACTAATAAGTAGGGGCAGCCCCATCACAGTTTTTTAATCTTTTATTTCCTGGAATATGCTGTTCATTTGTTCCCCTTTAAGTGTTTCATACATCCTTTGAGTGGTAATCGGTTAGCCTCAAGTGGTTCTCAGGAGAATTTTATAGTTACTGTTATTGGAAAATTGGAACCAAAGAGTTGTATACCTGTCAACACAGCAATGAAGCACTTAGGTTTTACAAAACTGTTTACAGGGTAGTCACAGGACAACAACACTGCATTTAAGGTAATTGATGATGGTGGCACCAATCACAGAGGAACAAGATGCCGAGACCACACTTTAGAGCATCTCTGTACCTGGTCCGGCTTCATATAAAACTTCCTGTTGGTGCTGAAACACACGTAGCAGCACTGACGTGCACAGAACATTTCATAATGAGGTAGCTTTGTCACCTCTTCCTATTTGGGGAGTGTTCTTTTCCAACATGCACATTGGTTAATTGACTCTGTATGTCACATCTTGTCTTGAATACTATATATAGAACATCTGTGATCTTTGGCCATGAACCCTCAATAGGACTGAATATGCTCTTGCTCTATCTTTGCTATTAGTTGACAAATAAGGTAGTACTTTTCCTCATAACCTCTTTATCTGCCTAATCAAAGTACCAGTGCAGACAGACCCAGATGCTTCTGGAATTTCCATAGAAAGCACCTTAAGGTTAATAATCCCTTAGAACCGATTCTTTTTGCTTTTTCTCGGAAGCCTTTTTTCCTATATAACTTGTTTGTCTTCATTTCCAGTCTGTCTTTCCTAGACATTCTTTGCACAAGGCTTTGGAGGTTTTCTGTTTGCTTCTTTTTAGCTCTCCTGACATCACTGTGTTTTGTTTCGCTTTGTTTTTAAATTTCTGACTCGAGTTATCTCCTTTGGATTATTATAGTATTTCCTTTACTGGACCGTTCATCTTGGTTGCTGTAATCAACACCCTTGACTTTATATACCAGTTGTATTTATTAGCCCTGGCTAGCTGGGGTGAGTCCCCCAAGTGGGAAGCTCAAATGTCTATGTAGTCAGATTGAAGAACTAAAGCCAGATGGATGGTTTCCTAATGCGTCCGGGAGAGTTCTTAGTTTCTATACCCCACACCCATCTTGGTTCTCTTGAAGCTGTTCTGTCGTGGTAATGGCCCCACCCCATCTCTTACGAGTTACAGCTAAGTACCTGGGACTCATGTTATCCTTTCCACAAATCCTGCCTGTTCTGGATTCATGCATGCACTTGTCTCCCATCTTCTCTAGTACAATCCTAGTACCATTATTTCTTGCTGGAGTTACTGTAGTATCCTACTGATTTCTGCTCCCATTGTGTCTCTGCTGTATACCCGCTGGTTTCCACACACAAGTCTTAAGCCACTCTATACACCACAGCCTGGACATGGTGTGTGTATATGTGTGTGTGTGTGTATATTTATATTTGCATTTGTATTTATATTTGTATTTATGTTTATATATAAATAAAGCTGATCTTGGAACTCCCAAGGCGAAGGTGGGCTAGTGGCTTTCCAGCACACCTAACAACCAAATACACAGAGAAAAAGCAGTGAGCCCTTTTGTTGGGATGCCAAGGATGATGTTGACCGAACAGTTACTCAACATGTATTTTGCGTTCTTATCCAGGTATGAATGTATTTGATCCAGCTTCTCTGTGCCTTCCTGGCATCATCACCCTGTTCCTCTCTCTCCTCACTGCTGTCTCTGTATCACGCAAAACATGGCAGGCCTTCCCCACCCCACAGTCGACGAATCTCCCTGTAAAATTTCCCCAGTTCTCTAGGTTTCTTTTTATCCTTAGCCTCAGCCTCACTGTCCTGTTCTCAAAATACATTCCCCTGATCAGTTTGCAAAACACTCTCCTCCCAATATTCCCAGTCTTCGCAGCCTATTTATTTCATCCTGACATGAATTATGCCTTTTAGTATTGTATCTGCTGATCGTTTTTCTCCCCGCTAATAGAATGTAGGCTCCCTGAAGGCAGAGATCTTATCCTTTTCTCTTTCAGAGCCTCAGATCTGGCAGGCTGCCTGGTGCATAGTTGATATCCACTAACATTTGTTGAGTGAATGACTTTTCTTCTGCTATTATAGTAGGATGTAGTAGGATGTTCCTGATTAGGCTCTTTAATCAATACAGAAAACATCTCCTTGGGGAATTTTTCACGTGGATCACTGAATCGGGAGGCAGCTTGAATTCTGCTTGTGGGGAAAGAGGAGAAGTGGAGAAGAAAAGCATAATTAGACTTCAGAAGGCTAGATTTTTGTTTCTAGTTAGATAGGATATCATAACAGGACAGAAAAAGCATGGCTCTTCTGGTCTGTTATCTGCAGCCTTTCAAAAATGGTAGCCCTGGAGTTTTTAGAAAACAACAACAAAAACGTGCATTGCTGTTGACCTGATGGAAATAGAAACACAATGGCTCCCAGATCCATATTATATTCTGGGCCCGGATTTCTAGTGCTTTGTTTCTGGCTAGCGGCTGGAGGCCCCCGATACCGTCTTACAGCATCCGAAATCTATCCTGGTCCAAGCCGACCCTTCTTCCGTGTTATCCTCAATAACCTTTCTCCAATCAGTCGCTCCATCTTAACACATCAGCTTCATGCTGTCACCAGCCCCCTTCATCCAGTCACCAGTGCTGCTGGGTTCTTTTTCCAAGCTCTCACCTCCCTCATCCTCCTTGGCCAGGCTTCTGGAAGAGCCTTCTCCCACGCCCACCTGTCACTCCTCCACCTGTCTGTCCTTCATACTTCCGCCAGCTCATACTTCTTGAAATACAACTAACTTTGCCACTCTTCTGCTTAAAGTTTCTCTCCTAGCCTCTGAATCACGAGTAGAATGAAGACAAACTCCTTAGCCTTTCAAACAAGGCCCTTGGTAATGTGTCCGCATTCCACTCCCTTCCCGGTGCCCATCCTGTCTCCCCAGCCCCGCTCAGCTACCTGCACTTCCTGCCAGACGCTTCCTGTCTTTACAGGTGCCGGGTCCGGTCTCTGCCATGCCCCTTGGCCATCGTCCTCTCTGTAGATCTCTGTTCACTCATCAGTTCCCCGCTCACCTCTAAACCGTCTCAGTCCGTCCCTCCCAAGTCCTATTAACAGACGTTTTTAAAAATCCATTACAGTTAATGTTCGTATCTCTTACATCACTGTTCTGTGCTTGTTTATATATCCATCTCTGCAAGACTCTGAGCCTGTGGTCAGCAATTGGGACTTTACTAGGCACTGTACCTGGGGCGCCTGGGTGGCTCAGTCAGTTAGCGTCGACTTTGGCTCAGGTCATGATTTTGCAGTCCATGAGTTCAAGCCCTGCATTGGGCTCTGTGCTGACAGCTCAGAGCCTGGAACCTGTTTTGGATTCTGTCTCTCTCTTTCTCTCTCTCTCTCTCTCTCTCTCTCTCTCTGCCCCTTCCCTGCTTATGCTCTTGTCTCTGTCTCTCAAAAATAAACAAACATTTAAAATATTTTTTAAACAAGAATAGGTCTTTATAGATTTTTTTTCTGAAATAATAAACCCCAAGGAAAGTACTGTATATGAAGAACCAATAACTTTTTATTTGCATCATTTTCAAAACCTAATAACATTAAAAAGGAAAAAAACAGGGGCACCTGGGTGGCGCAGTCGGTTAGGCGTCCGACTTCAGCCAGGTCGCGATCTCGCGGTCCGTGAGTTCGAGCCCCGCGTCAGGCTCTGGGCTGATGGCTCAGAGCCTGGAGCCTGTTTCCCATTCTGTGTCTCCCTCTCTCTCTGCCCCTCCCCCGTTCATGCTCTGTCTCTCTCTATCCCAAAAATAAAAATAAACGTTGGGAAAAAAAAAAAAGGAAAAAAACATATCTGTCATACATAAATTTAAACCCTAGTCTCATAACAGCAAATAGGTATGGTATTTAGTGCTACGCTTTATCTAAGTGCTTGTCATACGTTAACTGCTCACAGCATCTCAAGAGGTGGGTAATGTTTTCATCCCATTTTAAAGATGGAGAAACTGAGTCAGAGCAGGATAAGTCACATGTCCATGGTCACACCATAGCTGGTAGGTGGCTTCCAAGAATGTGCCTTTAATTACCGTAGTGTTATCCTTCTGTATGTCCCAGAGAATGAAGACACTGAATTAACTGGAGTGAACTGCAATGTAATTTTCCCTTCAGAAAGAGAATTTTCAAAAACGGCTGTTATCAAGTGATTTATCCTAAAAAGTAATGGCTCAGTCGGTCAGGCTTTGGCTCAGGTTGTGATCTCGCAGTTTGTAAGTTTGAGCCCCTCGTGGGGCTCTGTGCTGACAGCTCAGAACCTGGAGCCTGGATGCTGTGTGTCCCTCTCTTTCTGCCCCTCCCCCCCCACCACCCTCTCTTTTTCTCAAAAATAAACATTAAAAAAATTTTTTTTAATATAAAAAAAAGTAATGCACTTCCACATTCATTTTACCCCACATTTGTTGCATTGTTCGTGCAGGATCAACATGTGATATTTTGACTTTACAGCTTTCTCAAATGGCAGCTACAAATACTTTTTTTTTTATTAACGTTTTTTATTTATTTTTGAGACAGAGAGAGACAGAGCATGAACGGGGGAGGGGCAGAGAGAGAGGGAGGCACAGAATCGGAAACAGGCTCCAGGCTCTGAGCCATCAGCCCAGAGCCCGACGCGGGGCTCGAACTCACGGACCGCGAGATCGTGACCTGAGCTGAAGTCGGCCGCCCAACCGACTGAGCCACGCAGGCGCCCCTACAAATACTTTTTAAAAGAAACTTAGGAACAAGGAAGCAGGCTTGTTGGAAGAAGAAGCTGACTCACCTGTGGAAATGAACTAGAAGTTTTACTTCTCCAGTTCATGCTTTTCCCATAAATCTGCCTGATCCAAGACTTGCATCATCAAGCAGACTATGCTTGTCATTAGTTCTTGTCTCCATCTTTTCCACACAATTCGGAATACTTGTTTCAGGGCCACCTGGGTGGCTCAGCATCCGGTTCTTGATTTCAGCTCAGGTCATGATCCCCGGGGCCGTGGGATCGAGCCCCACGTTGGTGTCCGTGCTGGGCCTGGAGGCTGCTTAGGACTCTGCCTCCTTCTCCCTCTGCCCCTCCCTCGCTCTCTCTCTCTCTTCAAATAAAATAAAATACTTGTTTCAAGCTGTAAAAACAAAGGGGCAAAGGCGTCCTTTGGCTTGTTTTAAGGATAAATGGCACTTTGCACCACCTGAGGATGGGGGCAAGTATACCCATGGGCCCCACTGCAGACTCTGGGGGAGGACAAGGGATAAACTGTTGCAGTGTGTGTGGTAGCAGGAGCAGCAGGGTTGTTTTCTCTTGTCACAGGAGAGAAGAGGAAAGCCCACAGAAGTGGCAGGGTGCTTCCCTTCTCTCTAAGGCCAAGGTACTTCACAAGGTGTCTTAGAAAGCTGCCTTGTGGCTTTTCTAGAAGGCTTTGTAGCCGTTGTATACACAGACCATCTGTAGCTTTATAGTAGTCCCTGTGTGTATCGACACGGTGGAAGACAATGCGAAGCACATAGTATTTGCTGAAAGGACACCTGTTCAGGGCATTGTTCTCTTAATATTCTCTTTATTTATTTTTGTTTTTTTTTTTTTTAACGTTTATTTATTTTTGGAAGAGAGAGAGAGTGAGTTGGGGAGGGGCAGAGAGACAGGGAGACACAGAATTGGAAGCAAGCTCCAGGCTCCGAGCTGTCCGCACAGAGCCCGACACGGGGCTTGAACCCACAAACCGCAAGATCATGACCTGAGCTGAAGTCAGACTCTTAACCTACTGCGCCAGCCAGGCACCCCCCTCACTAGTCTCTTGAAATGTTAATTGCATCAAACCTCCCTACTGTCCCCTCCCGCACACCTCATCTGGTTTTCCTGCTTTCGGACTTGCCCATAGCACTTGTCACTCGTAACGTGCAGTGTAACCATCTTCGCTTTGGCTTCTTACACTGTCACCTGTCCCCCGAGTAGACCGGAAGTGCCACGAGGGCAGGGAATTTTAGTCTCTTTCGTTCCCAGCAGTAACTTCCATGCATGAAATGGACCCTTCAGAGCCTAGTTCACCTTCAGATATGTTAAATGACTATAGAGCATGTGTTTCCAATTCTTCGCCCAAAACGTATGCAGACCACCTGCACTTAGCAACACCCAGCTTCTCTAGGCCTGAGGAAGGTGCTCACAGTTTTCTGGCAAAGCGTCTAATTAACCAAGATTGGGTTTCACTTATCAAGATTTTTTAAAGACTCTGAAAGTTTTTATCACCTTAGGTGCTTCTCCTTAGTCCTAGTCGGTTCATAAAGCTGTCAGGAAAAGAATGTGCTTTTGATTATATATGGCTTTTCATGCCTCCGAGATGGTCTTTAAGAAAGCAATTTAGCTTTTTACTATAATTACATGCTAAACTTTACATTCCTTAAGTCTTGCCAGAATATCATTTTCCCCCTTTCCAGCATACCTTTTTTTATGATTTAAAGTAAAGTCCTAGCAGCAAATATTATTAACAACTACGTCTACATCTTTAAAAATCTAATCACATTTTTCTGCAGAGCTCAAAGGATACCATCTCACCCACAAAATTAACGGTCATTTTTTAAAAAATACCAGCAGATACTGAGTCCATAGTCGGATTTTCCCTGAGCCCCAGAAATGGCCTTCGTGGCTCATTTTTCTACACCACATTCCTTCCACCCAGCACCAACCCCGGCATCCTACATCCTTCACACTCAGCACTGGGAACAACCCTTTTTGTACTTTTACACCAACATGCTGAAGAAGCTTCGGCAATATTCTGTGAAGCCTTCTCCGGCTTTTGATTTGTCTCATGTCTTAGGGGTATCACTTAGATTGGTTTCCTCTGTTGCTGCAATGCTTCTTACTCTGCGTATGTAGGGAGGGAGTGGAGAAAAGGGACATTGTTCCTCCCGTGTTCTAGCCTTGCTAGTTTACATCCAGGCTTGGATTCTTCTCTTCTCTCTGCCTATTTCGGCCTCATACTTTACAAGTTCACTAAATCAAATAGGCCAGAGTTTATAGGCCAGTCTGAAGAGCAGTTGATTTTATACTGAACCACCCTTTTCGTAACGTTCCTTCAATTTTCTTTCATGTGTGGCCCTTTTTAGTGAAGGCAGTTAGTTTTATTCCCAGTGTTGGCAAAAACCTTCGTAGCCAGTACACTACATGAATTTAATACTGGGTCGTGTGGTGGTATCCTATTAATGTCATTGTGCCATGTGGTGCTAGAATTCTGAAAGTATCGTCTGTAACAGGATTTCTTGTTTTCCTTTAAAGATTAACTAATTTGGGGGGGGCGCCTGGGTGGCTCAGTCGGTTAAGCGTCCGACTTCGGCTCAGGTCACGATCTCACTGTGCGCGAGTTTGAGCCCCTCATCGGGCTCCATGCAGACAGCTCAGAGCCTACAACCTGCTTCCGATTCCGTGTCTCCCTCTCTCTCTGCCCCTCCCCTACTCGCGCTCTGTCTCTCTGTCTCTCTTATAAATAAACATTAAAAAAATTAAAGATTACGTAATTGTGTATTCTCTTAAACTCTTTTCAAGAGAACGACCTAATATCTGACCCTTTTATGTTTTCTAATAGAGAGGGAAATGAAACTGTGTGTAATTGTCAGAGAATACACCAGTTCTGAGTGTTCTGGAGGAATGTCTCAGCGGTATTTAGTCCTAACATCCATTCATTCAACACATTTTTTTTTTTTTTTGAGCTATTTTCAGTAGCTACTGTTTGAGCTATTGTCTGTCAGGTACTGTGTGTGTGTGGCCTTTGCTTTACCGCTTACATGCTACTCATGGTGAGTCAGGTGCTGTTCTAAGTGCATCCCAAGTATTAACCCGATTTCTCGTCGTGCCCCTGTGAACGGAAGCACCTCCTGTAAGTTTGCCATTTTACAGATGAAGACATGGGAGGCACAGAGAGGTTAACTAACTTGCTCAAGGCCACAGAGCCAGGATTCAAATCCAGGCGGGCCGGCCCCAGGGTCACAGCTCCACCATGCGGCAAGATACCCCGTCTCATTGCGCCCTGTGTTCTGCTGGCTCCGAAGGAGGCAAGAAGCAGGGATCGCTGTTGTTTCTGCTCTAGAATTTCACAACTTGGACATCCTAGATGCTTTTTGCTTTGTTTCGTTCTATCTCATTTCAAATCAGGACAAAGCACCGTTGTTGGGTCTTTCCATACCCACCTCACCCCATAGTCCACCTTCTATGCAAGGAGTCCACACACTTTCTGTAAAGGGCCAGATAATAAACATTTTAAGCTCTGCAGGCTGCATGCCATCTCTGTTATATATCTTTTTTTTCCTTTTCATAATTCTTTAAAAATGTAAAAACCACTCTTAACTTATAGGATGTGTAAAAATAAGCTAGGAGCCATATGCTCCATGCCATTGATCATTTGTCCTTCTTTGATTACTCTCTGTGTTTTCAGCCAACTCTGTTTCAGACTCTCAGGATTTCCTCCTACCACCGGACCTTTGCATATGCTCTGCCTGCCCTGGTGCAGAGTGGTCTTTATCCTCCAGACCGCATTCACCTTGGTTCTTCTATAGGTCACATTTCAGTCATCCCTTCCTCATGTCTCCCTTGCTGTGCACCCCAGGTCTGGTCAGATCTTATTCTTTTGGGTCTCGTAGTCATTCATAATTGTTACCACCACAGTAATGTCACATTTAATATGGATGGTGATGTCATTGTGCTTTTGACTTTAGCCCCATGAGCTACCCTTGCTCCCCAGTGTGTTTCTCCCAATGTCCCAGCTGCCATTCTTGTCTTCCTAGGGTCCACTCTCCACCCTAAGTAGCCAGAGCCATCCTTAAAACTTATATCTCATTGAGTCATTTCCGTTGCACATGAGCAAACTTGCCATTTCTTAACATGACCAACATGGCCTCCCAGCCTTCCCGTCTGGCTCCAACCTTAATTTCTCCCTAGAACCTCATCCTCTGTCCCCTATGCTAGCTGGCTTTCTCTGCATCATGCTAAGCTTGCCCTCACCCCAGGGCCTTTGCATTGGTTCTTCCTTCTGCCCCAACCATCCCCCCATGCTGACTCTTCCAGGCTTCTCTGTCTCAGTGGCCTTCCCCGACCATCCTGTTTGAAATGCTGCTCCCATCCCTCCCTCCACAAACACATCTATTGTAGTCACTGATTAGCACATTAGCCCCTTTCCTTTCTTTGTATACTTATGAATTTTTTTTCTTACTTATTTGCTCCTCTTGTGCCTTACCCGCTAAAATATATGTTCCAGGAAAGCAGAAGCTTTGTCATACTCACAAGTCCACTGCCGGTGTCTCGAATAGCACCTGGCACTTGGCAAAAGCACCGTAGACATTGTTGGTCAGATGGCCAGTGTGCAGTATAGACAGGGCTCAGTGGATAGGTGAATTAATGCCTTGCCCTTGTTTTTGCTCATTAAAGTTGATGCCCATTTCTTTTTTTTTTTTTAATTTTTTTTTTTAACGTTTATTTATTTTTGAGACAGAGAGAGACAGAGCACGAACAGGGGAGGGGCAGAGAGAGAGGGAGACACAGAATCGGAAACCGGCTCCAGGCTCCGAGCTGTCAGCACAGAGCCCGACGCGGGGCTCGAACCCACGGACCGTGAGATCATGACCTGAGCCGAAGTCGGATGCTTAACCGACCGAGCCACCCAGGCGCCCCAATGCCCATTTCTTTCAACTCAAATACTTAACTATCCATTGACTAAAGGAAAAATGTCTGGATCCTTGGTCTCTGCAATTTAGCGTTCCTCACTGTTAAAATTCAGTACCACATTGAATTATTTTACTGTCAACCTTATGTATTTGTTGTTCCTGATTGTGCATTCTGTGGCTATCCCTACCTCATCCTTACACCCACTTTCCATGTCCTTACCAGCTCACACACTTCTAGCTCACAAGAATCACTTCCCCCTTTGAATTTCTAAAGCATTTAATAGGCAGTGTGTCTGTTACTCATATGGTAATTAGTGTGATTCTCTTGCCCAGAAGAGATAGTCCTTAAATCTGTAACGATGATACATTCTCATTCCAGATGAAGGTTTGTCTATATATCTCACCCTTAATGCCTGAGTCATGAATTTTTGGCATCTCAGTTTCGTTCTTATCTTCCTTAAGCAGGAGTCCATAACCTAGTGTCTGGGGGAAGCATTTAAACCATCTGCAAGGAATGCTTTTAGCTGCGAATAACTGAAAACCCAGATCTTGGTGGTAGGGAGCCCTGCACTGGTGCAGCAAGGCAGAGATGTGACCTTTCTGGATCTTTCCATCCCAGCACCTTTATCACCTTCTGCATCTGAAACTGCAGAAATCTGCATCTGAAATCTGCATCTGAAATCTGCATCAACTAACCCTTGACAGATGGCTGTTGCCCTTCCAGGGAGAAAGTAGAAACATAGAAGGGCAAAGGAACAAAAACACTCCCGACTACTCAGTATGATGAGTGTTCTCATCTGGAAAGTAAAACCTTCCTAGACACCCCACCTGGAGGTCCAAGCAGATGCCCTCTGGCATCTCATTATCCTGAGACGTGGCAGTCGCATGACCTTCTCTACCTGCAAGGGAGACGGGGTATGGAGTGTTCGGTGTCTTACTATCTCTGATCGATGAAGGGATGGCAGAAAGGAGTTAGGTATGGCTTTGGGGTAGCTTACATTTTCTGCTACGGCACAGTTTTGGGGAGAGAAGGCTAACCAAATTCTCTGAGATCCTTTAAGCGAAAAATTAACAAAACCTAGTACCTGCGGAATGTCATCAGAACGACTCTACTGAAACTCAGTAGACTAAAGAGAAATCTGTGGAGATCTGTTTTCACATGATATTACCTATAGGTGGGAGAGATTCTAATAGTACAACATTAAAGGAGGGTAACTTTTGTTTTTCTTTAGTAATCATCAACATATGTGGATTGAATTCTATACGATCCTCAAATTCATTTACAAAATGTATTAATGAATTAATTACTTTGGAGAATTAATTACTTAACCAATATAGTCTAGTTAGTGAGGCCATGGCTGAAGGAGCCATATATATGGCTATATATGAATATATATGGCTCCTTCAGCCATGGCCTCACTAACGACTCACTATATGTATGTGTGTGTGTGTGTGTGTGTGTGTGTGTGCATGTACATATGTATATGTTTATATATGTGTTTATACGTATGTACATGTGTATGCATAAATATGTATAAACATACATTATTACTTGCATTTCCTTCAGATCATGATTTTCACTAGTGAGAAAATTCATACATATATTATGTGTAATTATTATACATAATATATCATATACCATTATTATTATTATTGTTAATATTATCATGCTTCTACCTGCATAACTTGTGCCCTAACTGGATTGAGGGTTTGGAGTGGAGAGGTATCTTTTTCAGATTTGGAGACCTTGAAAATACAATTATTATATCAATTAAAGAGCTCTTATTCTAGCCCAATTGTGAGAATATTTAAGAAGAGTGGGACAGTATAATAACAGCATCCTCTCCCCTTTTATTTATTTATTTTTTTTGTTAAAATTTTTTAGGGGCACCTGGGTGACTCAGTTGGTTAAGCCTCCGACTTCAGCTCAGGTCATGATCTCATGGTTCATGGGTTCGAGCTCCGCATCGGGCTCTGTGCTGACAGCTCAGAGCCTGGAACCTGCTTTGGATTCTGTGTTTCCCTCTCTCTCTGCCCCTCCCCCACGCATGCTCTATCTCTGTCTCTCAAAACTAAATAAACATTAAAAAAAAATTTTTTTGTTTTAATTTATTTTGAGAGAGAGAAAGGGACCGCATGAGGGAGCTTGGGGGAGGGACCAAAAGAGGGGGAGAGAAAGCAGGCCCCATGCTGTCAGCACAGAGCCGGACACAGGGCTCGAACCCGCAAAACCTGTGAGATGATGACCTGAGCTGAAATCGGGAGTCCAACACTCAACCACCTGAGCACCCAGCCTCCTCTCCCTTTTATCCCTCTTTCCTGAACTGTAACTTACATAAAGAGAAATGGCACATAACATGGGTACACATGGCTCGTGAATTTCAAAATTGAGCATACGGGATAGCAGACACCCAGATCCCAGCACCACCTGGCCAGCCCCCGCAGAGGCCTCTCTCCTGTTCCCTGCCAGTCACAAATCTCCCCCTCGCCAAAGTGCAGTGCCTCTGAGCTCTGGCAGCAGCGTGGAGGGTGCCTGTTTTCACACTGTATGTAAGCGGAATCGGACCCTGCATCCAATTGTACATTTGGCTTCCAACAGTCCCTTAAGATGGGAGAGATACCGGCTTTTTCTTACTTAGCTCTGCCCCCTCTTGAACCATTTACTGGGAACCATGAAAAATAAGCTTCCATTCTTTTCTATTTTCTCACGTTTTCTGACAACTACTAATTTTCCTAATTTCGCAGCAGCAGTTTTCTTCTTTTTAGTGTTTATTATTTAAAGAAAGAGCGTGAGTGAGGGACGGACAGGGAGAGAGGGAGACACAAAATCCAAAGCAGGCTCCAGGCCCTGAGCTGTCAGCACAGAGCCCGACGCAGGGCTCGAACCCACACACGGTGAGATCGTGACCTGAGCCGAAGTCGGATGCTTAACTGACTGAGCCATCCAGGTGCCCTGCAGCCGTAATTATTATAGATACTGCTTTCTGGAACAAACTGACTCTTCAGCCCTTGTACCCTCCAGGTTAAACTCTGAGAGCACGAAGAACTGGGGCAGAGAAAAAAATTTGCTTTATTTTCCTTTCCTACATCCTGACTCTGGGTGACGCTTTCTTCCCCTTTCTAGTTCAATAAACATACATGTGTCTGGGCATCTTCCTGTTGAGACTTGCCCCCGCCCTGGCGCGGGGTTGATCTTACATTTGGAGAATTGACAGCTGTAATGTTTCATATCCCCCCCCCT
>NW_024412403.1:18797593-18798710 GCF_014898765.1 Herpailurus yagouaroundi
ACAGCTGTCAATTCTCTCCCCCCCCCCTCCCCCCCTCCTCCCCCCACCTCTGCCATCACTGGGTGTTCAGGTCTCATGATTGTCCAGTTCACATAAAGCATGGGAATCACAGCTTTTTTTCATGCTGTTTCCTCTCCTTTGTCCTACAAAGGGGCGGAAGAAAGTCGAGTCTTAGGAGACACTATGAAAGAGTAAACACAGCTCTTTTAGAGAATGCAAATGGTGACTTGTTTTGCATGACTCAAACAAAAAGGAATTAAAACTGGTATGTGAATCAAAATCTTTCACTGTCTGAAGGGAACATCACAGAGGAAACCACAAGTGGAAGGTATTAAGGTCAGCCTTTATTTAGAAATTGAAGGAGAGTCACCTTCGTGATGGAGTGTATCCTTCACTAAAGTAAACTCTTGCATGCTGACACGTAAAATTGCATTCTCGGTGATTTAATTCCTCATAGAAATGTCCCTCTGACCCTGTAACCTTCTTATTAAAGTCAGGTACTCCTGAGATGATCAGCATTTTCAGATAGTTCCCTCGTTCTTTAGAAGCGTTTCTCATTATTGGAATTTAAAAGCTATACAAGCTGTCTACTATACATTGACAGACGCAAAGATGTGTGAATGTGATACGAATATTCCACTGCGTTACCAAGGGACCGTTTCCTTGTCCGTCCTTTGATTATTTGTAAGGAAATTGCCTCATGACGCCCAGCCTCACACTTCCCCAACTGGCCCCTCCTTGGCCCTTTCTTGCGCGGTGCTCAGCTCGCCTCAGTCACATCCAGGAGCAGAGCCGTCCAGCAATTGAAGAGTCGGTGGAAGATTAATTTTTCTCCCCTTTCTGGGTTTCCTGCTATTGGTGAAAAGTGCGGCAGGCAGTGGAATGCTGGCGTGTTTGGCATTCTTTGGGAAGATGCACCATTGTGAGAACATAAGTGCGCGCTGCTGTTTTAATAGTGTCCAAATGGGGCGCCTGGGTGGCGCAGTCGGTTAAGCGTCCGACGTCAGCCAGGTCACGATCTCGCGGTCCGTGAGTTCGAGCCCCGCATCGGGCTCTGGGCTGATGGCTCAGAGCCTGGAGCCTGTTTCCGATTCTGTGTCTCCCTCTCTCTCTGCCC
>NW_024412403.1:18798720-18927031 GCF_014898765.1 Herpailurus yagouaroundi
GAGCCTGGAGCCTGTTTCCGATTCTGTGTCTCCCTCTCTCTCTGCCCCTCCCCCGTTCATGCTCTGTCTCTCTCTGTCCCAAAAATAAATTTAAAAAAAAATGTTGAAAAAAAAATTAAAAAAAAAAATAGTGTCCAAATAGATCATTGAATTTATGGACATCTAAATTTAATTCCAGAAATCAAAGCTATGGTAATAAGAGCTGGACCTGCGTTCTCTTAGGCCAAGTAATTTAATTCCTCAGCGAGTTGAACTATTATGTATTTCTGTTCCTTATTATGCCAGTAAATTGCTCAGGCAGATGCAGTGATGGATGATGGGCATGTATTTCACTCCTTTTTTTTATGGCTAGACACATTCTAGAATGCAGATCACTTTAAACGCAGCTGTTTTCATAACCGTGTTTTCTGTTTGGAGCCCAAGTCAAGTCCTAACAGGGGAGGTTGGGGGAGGTTCTTGGGGGTACCCGTAGTCATACTTTTATTGTCCCGCCTAGAAGCACAACGCTGTCTTAACCCTGGGTCACATCCTTGGACGCTGTCATTCCATTCGTGCCTCAACACAGCATTTATACTTCGTGCTTTAAGGAGAATATTGGCTTGGTCTGGTTTCTCTCCTGGGTTCTACCTCACTTTTCTACTTAATTTGGAGACTTAATTTGACTGGACACAGAAGGGAATAAATCAGCTGGGGGCACACGTCGGATCATTCTTCTGTGCACACGACTACAACAGTGAGATCCTATAGAAAAGTGAGGAAGCAGGATACTGTGTAAAATTCAGGGCATCTGAGCACCTGTTAAGAATTCTTGGGGGGTGCCTGGGTGGCGCAGTCGGTTAAGCGTCCGACTTCAGCCAGGTCACGATCTTGCGGTCCGTGAGTTCGAGCCCCGCGTCAGGCTCTGGGCTGATGGCTCAGAGCCTGGAGCCTGTTTCCGATTCTGTGTCTCCCTCTCTCTCTGCCCCTCCCCCCTTCATGCTCTGTCTCTCTCTGTCCCAAAAATAAATAAAAAACGTTGAAAAAAAAATTAAAAAAAAAAGAATCCTTGGGAACTGTTGCCTCAACTAGACTTTTGTGCGGGAATGCAGGCAATTGAGAAACAATGATTGCACCGTGTTTATCTTTAAGTGGACGAAGGCTCCTATCACCTGATTATCAATGCCAACATTTTCCCCTCTTACTTTTTCTTCGTGGCCTCATGGAAGTGTTAAAATTCCTGGTCAGGGTCTTCTCTGTTCCATTTGTTTTATTACCACACCAATAAGTTACCATCGATCCTATTCTGCTTAGTAAGTTTCTCCTTTTTCTCTAGGCACATGCTTCAGTTTCTTTGGATGTGTTCATTCATGATCCTTGCATCATTGATCAGCATCAGAAAGGTGGTCCACTTGGCAGGCCATACACATTTTTATAGAACTTCCATAAAAGTTCCTTACGTTATGAGTTAATTGATAAAAGGAATTCCTTCTAGTGCTATATCCATCTCTTTACATACCTTTTTTTTGTTGTTGTTTATTTTTGGGAGAGAGAGACAGTGCAAGTGGGGGAGGGGCAGAGAGAAAGGGAGAGGAGGACACAGGATCTGAAGCACAGACCCGTCAGCACAGAGCCTGACACGGGGCTCGAACCCACGAACCAGGAGACCATGACCCGAGCTGAAGTCGGATGCTCAACCAGCTGAGCTACCCAGGCGCCCCTAGCTTTTTCTTTTTCGTTCTCGGCGAAATGACTTGGAGCTGTCTTTCAGACTTCATTTGCAGGCGCCTTTTGCCATCTCCCTTCCTGTCCCCCCACACCACAGAATCCTACTGTTCTAGTTCCGTAACATGTTCGAAATCTGATTCCCTATGCAATGCCCAGCTCACTTGGAGCGTTCCCAGGCTCCAGGTGTGGCTCACACAGAGTCTTTAGGTTCCTGTCACTTCTCCCAACCACAAACTTCTTATAGGCAAAAATCAGCTGTAGGGTCACAATACCCCAGTCTCTTTTTTTTCTGTGGACAGAAATTGTCAGCATGGCAACCCTCAATCCTATTCTTGTGGTCTTGTCACATAAGACCTGTGGCAGTTGCTCTGGTAGCTTGAAACGCCCAGCACATGTAGATCTTCCTCCTGTACTGTTTTTGTGATCTGAGCTAGGATGAAATGTGTGTTTCTGCTATCTAGCCAGATGGTATGTGATATATACTTTTACTTGTTTAACGCTTAGGTTCCTGTCTTCGTTTATCACCTTTCAAATGCTCTTGACCATGCCTGCACTGCAGGTACTTGATTTCTACAAGGATGTCTCGCTCGGGCTTTCTGATTTTGTTCGAGACTACCCTTCTGCCCTCCAAATGTGCTGATTTATTATTCAACACTGTGCATCAGGATATGCATACTTAATGCCTTATGTATTATTTCTGCTCCCCTTCCCAATTATACTGTGATTTACTGGCTATCTGTTAACCATTATTCTCAGCATTGCATATTTCAGTGGTTCTCAGAATATCGTACCCTGAATATACCAGCATCAGTATCGCCCAGGAAGTTGTTAGAAATACAGATTCTCAGGCCCCGTCCTAAACCCACTGATTCAGAAACCTTGGTGGGTGGTGCCTGGTGGTCTGTGTTTCAAGAAGCCTTCCAAGTAATTCTGATAGTCGCTGACATTTGACAACCCCTGAAATACTTGATATTCTACAGCATGCCACAGGGAGCAAGAGTAGGGAAGACAACTGTATAGTTTCAGTAGGTCTCGCTGACCGCTGGATATCACAGATTTATTTACACCGGTTTCTTCTTCCTCATCTATATCCAGTTGAATAGCAGTATTTCAACTGATTTCCGCCTTTACTGAGTGTCTGCCATGCAGATGCTGTGTGGTATTTTCGCATACATTATGAGAAATCATCCTACACAGCAGATTCAGCTTGGATATTCCCCTTCCTCTCTCCTGTTTAAACACGCTTTGTTTTTTTTTTTTTTTTTTTAGAGCACTTTTAGGTTTACAGAAAATTTGAGCAGCGAGTAGAAAGACCGCCCCCCTCCCCTCTCTCCCCCTACCCCCACACTTCCTCTGTTGTTAATGTCTTTATTAGTATACTACCTCTGACCCAATATTGATACATTAGTGATAAAGTACACAGTTTATGTTAGAGTTCACTTCTTGTGTCGTACAGTTGTGTTGGTTTTGACAAATGCATGTGTCCTGTGTTCACTGCGACAGTGTCTTACAGAGCCTGCTCTAAAAAATCCCCTATGCTCTGCCTACTCATCCCTCCCTTCTTCACCCCGACCGCCACCCCCACCAGGAACCACTCTGTAATTTTGGCTTTTCCAGAAAAGCATTTAGTCCAACTCATGGTATACCATTCTTGCAACCGTGTAAACTAAGAAGAGCTGTGCCCAAGGGGCAGAACGCTGTGGACCTAGTGAGCTAGGATTCCCGCATACACCTGCTGCCTTCCAGCCTTGTGTGTGTTGTTTGCCTCAAGGGCCACATTCCCTCCAAAATCACTGCCGTCCTTTGTTGTCGCTTCCCCCCTCCCCTTTCTGAAATTTGTTTAAATGACTGTCACCATTGTTTCCATTTCCTGCTGCAGTGAGGACAAAGTAGTAGAAGTAGCAGAGGAAGAAGAGGGGGCTGACGTCGAGGACGAAGAGGCCGAGGATGACGAGGATGACGAAGATGGTGATGAGGTGGAGGAAGAGGCGGAAGAACCCTATGAAGAGGCCACCGAGCGAACCACCAGCATCGCCACGACCACCACCACCACCACGGAGTCTGTGGAAGAGGTGGTGCGAGGTAATGCGCTGTTGGTTGGGATTTCCTCCGTCAGGGAAAAGGAAAGCCTCGTGCCCGCTACCCAGCCTAGCACCACCGCCGTCCCCAACCAAAAATAAGATGCACGATAACGGGTCTTAACACTTGTGAAGCTCTCTTTGGCTTAACCAGCAGTCCAACAATTCATTTCAAATGATGTGAAGTCCCGATGGTACGCACTGTTCCGCTTGGCACGTGCCAGCTTGTTCTGCAAAACTCCAGCCGACCGGGTGCGATCTCACTCGGCTGAGGCTGAGTTAGGTGACCTGCTTGGTACGTCCCTGGCACTGGGTATTTAGTACAGTCTTATTACCTGTTGTCTCTTTCACCACTTGAACTATGAGCATCTCCAGGGCAAGGACTGGCTTTTACTTATCATGCAGAGTGCCTGCTTTGTAGAAACTTCTAGATAAATCTTAGGCGAGTGAGTAGTTGGAAGTAAATGCCATTGAACGACAACATTTGGTGGGTTATCACATTACTTGTGACTGTGAGATGTAACGGGGATGATTCTTGTGTTGTCTTTACACTGTTTTACTGGGGGAGGTGACACAGGGCCTTCTTTGAGAGATAGATGTTGTGTTAATATCTCAAGACTTTCTTTTTTGGTACTTAATTAATGCGCCTATTAAGAATGTTGGGACGCGAATGAACTAACAGACTTCCTTTTTTGTCTCCCTGAAAGGAAAGCAAGGGTTGAGTTTACGCTGAACAACCAAATGTCATGATAGCAACTAGTGAATTGTAGGGTTGTGTTTCTTAAAGGGGATGCCTTTGTTTTGCAAATAGTGAAAGATGGTCCTAGAATGAGATCCAGTGACTATGGATGGATGGAGTTTTAATGTATTCAAATACTTTTAAAGTCCGCCACAAATGCTACAATATTGTAAGTTTTCCTCTCACTTTTTATTAAGGTAAAATGAGTTCAGCGCCGTTGTTAAATTGGAGCTTAAAATGGGTTAGTTTCTCTGCCTTAAGTAGATTCCTAATGACCACTGTATTATCTTCTTTCCTTCACTGCAAATTATCTTTAATTTACATATAATTTACATATAAAATTCACTCATTTTAAGTATAGAAGTATATAAGTCAGTGGCTTTAATAAATTTACCAAATTAAGCAACCACCTTCATAATCCAGTCTTAGAACATTGTCATCATCCCGATGAGATCCCTCACACCCATTCAGTTCATCCTTGCTGTCACCGCCAGCCTCCAGCAACAACCAATGTACTTTACGTCTCTACAGATTTGCTTTTTCTAGACATTTAATGTAAGTGGGATCATACATGCTCTTTTGTGTCTGGCCTCTTTCACTTAAAATAGTGTTTTTGAAGCTCTGGGTTTCTTTACCTTGTAGCTTTTAAGAAAGACCAACATTACTCTGGGGCGCCTGGGCGGCTTAGTCAGTTAAGCGCCGACTTCGGCTCAGGTCATGATCTCAGGGTTCACAAGTTCAAGCCCCGCGTCGGGCTCTGTTCTGACAGCTCAGAGCCTGGAGCCTGCTTCGGGATTCTGTGTCTCCCTCTCTGTCTGCCTCTTGCCTCACACTCTGTCTCTCTCAAAAATAAGTAAACATTAAAAAAAAATTTCTTTAAATAAAACACTCAGACTTCACTGAAAATTCATTGAAAGAGTCACATATTCTTTAAAAAATGTAGCAGAAAATACATTGCTTAACTTTATCATTCTCTGCTTAATGATAACTTCTTATTGCATTTAGCACATAAGGGCTTCTGTGAGTAGATCTATATGTAAGTAAATGCAGGTTTTATTTGAGCCACTGCTTTCTCAAAACTCCAGACATCCTTTCCTGGAATGTTCGTCGTGTACCTCTTAGGTTCACCTGTGGCAGATCTGACTAAATGAACTTGTTAGCTTCTCTTTTCCTAGAAAGGAAAAGAGGGATTTTTTTCAGAGCTTCTCTTCTTGAAACCTAAGAAGACTACAAATTACTGCAGTTAGTATTCTGCAGTGACTCTGACTTTTTCGGGGTCTCCACCAGGGTAGCTATTTACATAATAATGTCCGTCTACTCAACATTGGTTTTTGGGGGGGTGCCTTTTGGGTACAAGCCATTTTGCTGGGCTTGGTGAATCATAGGATGAGAACACACGGGATAGCCAGCCGTCATGGATGTTAAAATCTTGCAGGAAATTTACATCAAAGAAACACAGAGAGTCATCTGCGTTAAAAAGCAGGAGCCCAGAACCCACTTCTGGGTAAGAGATTGATCAGAGAAGGATCTATGGAAGGAGATGGAAGTGGAAAGGCTCATGGCAGCGCTACCAACGGATTTTATTTTAGCGTACCTTAGAGTCCGTGGGGATAGCAAAACAGATTTGCCCCGGGAGGGTACATGGCAAGTCTGGGAGACAAGACAATCTGATTTAAACTAGAGCAGGTGTCTTAGATAAGAGAGTTACAGGGAATTCGGTTGGGGCCAAAATGTGGAGACCTTCAGTGCCAGGCCGACAAGCATGAGCATGAGCTGACGGGGATCACTTCTGCCACGTGCGGAGAAATTTTCTGGTAGAAACAGTGAAGGGATTTTGTTGTGATGTTGCTGCCATGAGGAGATGGGGAACAGGGAGTAACAATGAATGCAGTGTAATGAGAAAATACCACGTAAACTTTTGCCGGTATTCCAAACCAACAGAATCCCCTTGAGATAATACGGTCTTCTTATGTTCTGAATAAGAGAGAGAAGTCTCTTGAGATAATGGGGTCTTGTTATGTTCTGAACAAGTCCAGATCTTTTGCCTGAGTTTTTCTCTCGATGTAGCATTCTTAGCTAAGATCAAACCAGAGGGGGACGTATGTTGCAATATTTTCTGTAGGAAGACAAAGGCGATTAAATGATTGGTTTTAAATCTCCAAGCAAGAGACTTTTTTTTGGTGTATTGGGTCCATGTCAGAGAGTTTGCTGAATTCCCAGCTAACTCCAACAAAGAAGTAGAAGTTTAAACGGTTAATGTTAAAGGGGCCAGCTGCAGAGAGCTCATTCCCTCCTGGTCACTGGTGTAGGTGAGTTACGGTTCGTCCCTGAGGAACAACAACGGTAATGCCATATGTGATGGCTGACTTTGTACAACTCTGCTTAAAAGTAGCCCAGCTCCTGTGCTGAAAACAAAAACCACAAGTGACTTGCAAGGAAGAGATATTGAAAAGAGGCTCCCAATATAGTTGTCACTGGTAATGTTTCAGTGCCTGAGAGAAAATGTGATTCACACCTATACTTAATAAGAAAACTGTTTCTCCATTACCAACATACTGCTACTAATACGATTCCTTAACGTGCTTCGTAACAAAAACTCAGTCCCTCTGTAACCTGTTTAAATTTGAAAGAAATAAGTAGGGGGAAGGAAAGTCTAAGACGCTTCGACATGGTCATCAAATTTTCAGCTATTTTGTATTAGAATCAATGATGCTGAAGTGGAAGATGTCAGTTCTAACTCTGTTAGCAATTCCAGAGGAAAAAGTGAACACACCACCATATCCATCCTGGCTTTAGGATTTATTGTTTTAAGTACCTAAGGAAAACTTGGATATTGATCCAGTGGAATAAGCCAATACCAATTTGAGTGAAACCACAGTATATTTAGACTCTTGCTCCTAATTCTCTTTGATTTGAGAAGGAATAACACTTCATGAACCCAAGACGTCAGGGCGATTTCTGACTCACTCATGGATTCTAAACTGGTTGGACATTGGTATTATAGGGGCACCTGCGTGGCTTAGTTGGTTAAGTGTCTGACTGTAGATTTCAGCTCAGGTCATGATCCCACGAGCCCCACGTCAGGCTCTGCCCTGACAGGGCGTGGAGCCTGCTTGGGATTCATTCTCTCTCTCTCTCTCTCTCTCTCTCTCTCTCAAAATAAATAAATAAACTTTAAAAAAGCAATTGTTTCGGGGCACCTGGGTGGCTCAGTCAGTTAAGCGTCCGACTTCGGCTCAGGTCATGATCTCACAGTTCGTGAGTTCAAGCCCCGCATCGGGCTCTGTGCTGACAGCTCGGAGCCTGGAACCTGCTTCAGATTCTGTGTCTCCCTCTCTCTCTGGCCCTTCCCCTCTCTCTCTCTGTCTCTCTCAAAAATAAATAAACATTAAAAAAATTTTTTTTTAAAAGCAATTGTTTCTATCTTTTAATCCTTGTGACAGTGCTGTGTGGTAGAAATCTCATTTCTCCATTTACAACTAAGACAACTAAGGCCTAGAAAAAAAATTTTTTTTAATTGCCCATGGTCACAAAGGTGAGAGGCATGAAGGCAACACTTAGATCCAAGTGGACCAGGGTATTTCTACTACATTAATGTCAAATTTTTCTTTTTTCCTTTTCCTCTTGTTTACATATACTATTTCAGTTTAACCTGTACTCCCTGGTAGATGTGGATCCCTTTTCTGTAGTCCTATATTCATCCTATAATATTTCACATGGAATGCTTCCTAAATTTTAGAATTATTATTTAAATACTAATAATAATAATCGGGGCACCCCGGTGGCTCAGTTGGTTAGGCATTGAACTCCTGATCTGGGCTCAGGTCGTGAGCTCGGTGAGATCAGGTCCCGTGTCAGGTTCTGTGCTGACAGTTCCCAGCCTGCTTGTGATTCTCTGTCTCTCTCTGCCCCTCCCCCACTTGTTCTCTCTTTCTCTCTCTAAATAAATAAACATAAAAATATTTTAAAAATAACAAAAAACACTGTGATGAGTAATAATAATAATAATAATAATAATCAGGGGTCAGCAAACTATGACCATGGGGCCATATGGCCAGTTACCTATTTCCTAATACAAAGGTTTTCTTAGGGCACAGCAAATCCCCTTTGTTTATATACTGTCTGTAGCTGCTTTCATGCTATGGAGGCAGAAGTGAGTATTTGCAAGAAAACGCCATATGGCCTTCTAAACTGGAAGTGTTTACTATCTGGGTCCTTACAGAAAACCGAAGAAACTGGTCATTAGAAAAGTATGAGGGAGTTTTTTTTATTTCAAATACTACTTTCATTAAGGTAGTTTTATTAAGTTTAGTGGCAGACTGCTATGGTGTTTAATAGAGAATTTTTAATGATTTCATGGCCTTGGGCTGGTTGAGTAACATGTGAGTCTATTTCCATGGGTGCGGTATAGACACTGATAGGACGTTCCGTGTGTGTTGAACAAATTACTTTGGACAATCCATGTTGAGCATTTACTATAATGCCTGGCACATTGTAAGTATTCGGTTTCTTTTAGAAACACAGGCTGCCTTCGGGCACCCGGGGGGGGGGCGGCGCTCAGTTGGTTATGCATCTCTTGGTTTCAGCTCAGGTCACGATCTCATGGTTCATGAGTTCGAGCCCTGTGTCGGGCTCCACGCTGACAGTGGGGAACCTGTTTGGGATTCTCTGTCTCTCCCTCTTTCTCTGCCCCTCACCTGTTCATGCTTGCGTGCACGCACTCTCTCTGTCTCTGTCTCTCTCTCTCAAAATAAATAAAACTTATTTTAAAAAATTAAAACAGCACAGGCTGCCCAGAATCAAATCCCAGTTCTGCCACCTAACCATGTAGATTTGTATCAGTCAGGGAATCTGTAAGTCACGCTGCTTCTGTATGTCATTTTAATTGTTTTGGGAAGATTCAATGAAATACAATCTATGAGCAACATTTAGCACAGTTCTGGTAGACAGTAAGGGTTCAATTAACCCAATGTGCTATAGCTGTCTTGATTATAAGCATTACTCTGATTTTTCAGAGAACTAATGTTTACTACTAATTAGGAATGACCAAGGTAAACCAACAGACTGGTTTTTTAATAATAAAAAACATAAATGTGATATATCCACATCTATCGGTATAATGGAGGTAGTATTCATAGACATATGTTAAGAATAACGAGCAACTTAAACTCAGTTTCTTGGTTAAAATTTTAAGATTTTTTTTGTTTTGTTTATTTCGAGAGAGTGAGAGAGAGAGAGCAAGCGTGGAGGAGGGGCAAAGAGAGAGAGAGGGAGAGAGAGGGAAGAGGATCCCAAGCAGCCTCCATGCTGTCAGCACCGAGCCTAATGCGGGGCTTGAACCCACAAACCGTGAGATCATGACCTGAGCCGAGATCGAGTGTTGGCCGCTTAACTGACTGAGCCACCCAGGTGCCCTTGTTTAAAATAGTTTTTAGGAATATACATTGTATATTAAAATACCTGCAGTTAAAGTTTATGTCTAGGTGACGATTAAACCCAGATACTATTAAATGCTACTGCATTTCAAGATAGTGTTTCGCTTCTTGTGGGCATTTTGAACTTCTTGGAAGTTGATCTATTAAATGGACCGAGACACAGATACAGGTAGCTCTTTAAGCATCGTAGACTGATGAGGTTAAAAAGTTTGATCTCATGTTGCTTGCCTTGGGCTAGGTGACCGAACGCCACAGAATTATACAATTTTTCTTCTCCCTCTCGTAGCCATTAACCTGGGAGTAGCGCGATGTGATTTACTGCTGTATGTTGTACCAGCATCAACCCCTCGTAGGTACGGGGCATTGCGCTGGTTCCTGAGGGCACGGGGACATGAATATGATAGCTCGATCAGGTTGCTTTCCAGCCACGCCTGCTCACGCCCTCCTGGGGAGGGACACGAGTGCGTCCCACCTGGCTGGTTAGGGAACTTCGGCAGCACAGGGGAAGGGAAGTGCTCAGCGCGGACAGCAGTTATGGCCAAGGTGTTGATGAGAAGTTGGCATTGGAGTGACTTTGAAAGAAGAATAGAGATTTGCCAGCTTGTGGAGCACCAAGTAGAAGGAATTCAAGAACTATCATAAATCAGAGTGGCTTGCACTCATCTCATGGAGAGAGGAAACAAGCCTCAGCCTAATTCTCACATCTCCATCGTTACCTGCCCGTAATGGGTGTCACAGTCCTGTAGTTCACGAATAGGATTCCTGCTTATCACTCACATTTAACTTTTCACAGAATTTGGGGGAAAACTGAACCGAACTGGCACACATGAAAATGTGCTCACATACTCTTGTCGGAAGCCTCGTGGCAGCGTGCTGCCCAAAACTGAAAATAAAGCTCCAATTTGTATTTGGGAACAAGGCAAAGGGATAACGGCTCCTCCCTTTCCTGGAAGCCTTTACCTCAGTATTAATGACTAAGGGCAAGCAAGACCCACCCCTGTTCCCGAACCAGAACGTAGCATCCTTCCTAACGATGTCAAGAGAACCCGTGTTGGCCCTGGGCCATAGATGTGACAGGTGGCAGCCTGTTATTTTGTGCCCATGGCATGGCAGCCATTGATTTTGAGGTATTTGATATATCCTTTGATAGAGGCAGAGGGAAGCATGGCTTTGACACCTTCTTTCCATATTGCTTGATAGTTCTGATTCAGAGAGCCCAGTCAGGTAGTTTGGTTAAAATGTGACAGTGAGGAACACAGTCATATAAAAAATTGTGTGTGTGTACAGATATAACTTTCTATTTTTTAATAACAAATTTATTGAGATATGATTTGCATAATCGTAAAGTACAGAATTCAGTGGTCTTAGTATATTCACATAGGAAATGTTTTTGAACTTCATTTTGCTTGGTATTTCACATGACTAGTAATGCTCATGGCCAGTACTTTCCATCTCCCATTTCTACCCTGTGTGTATAAAGACGCCATGTCAGAGGGGCGCCTGGGCGGCTCGGTCAGTTAAGCATCTGACTCTTGATTTCAGCTCAGGTCATAATCTCACGATTTGTGAGTTCAAGCCCTGCATCAGACTCTGTACTTATCAGCATGGAGTCTGCCTGAGATTCTGTCTCTACCTCTCCCCCGCTCATGCGTGCCCTCCCTCCCTCCATCTCTTTCTCTCTCTCTCCCTCTCTCTCTCTCTCTCTCAAAAGTAAACAAATGAACTTAAAAAAAAAAAAAGATTCAATGTTAGAATAATGGACATAATAAGCCAAAGGTATTTTAATGCAATTGTGTTTAACTCTATTAAAAATAAATATTTTCATTCTAGTTCAGTTAAAGTCCAGAAACCTGATCTTTCTCATGTTTTTCCCCAAATCAGTTGCTGTTCAAAAAATACACAAATGCCTCAGATACAACAATTGCATATATCTCCACAACGTGAAGTTTGCAATTAAAAAAATCAAGGGGAGGGGCGCCTGGGTGGCGCAGTCGGTTAAGCGTCCGACTTCAGCCAGGTCACGATCTCGCGGTCCGTGAGTTCGAGCCCCGCATCGGGCTCTGGGCTGACGGCTCAGAGCCTGGAGCCTGTTTCCGATTCTGTGTCTCCCTCTCTCTCTGCCCCTCCCCTGTTCATGCTCTGTCTCTCTCTGTCCCAAAAATAAATAAACGTTGAATTAAAAAAAAATTAAAAAAATAAAAAATCAAGGGGCACCTGGGTGGCTCAGTCGGTTAAGCGTCCGATTCTTTGGCTCAGGTCATGATCCTCAGGTCATGTCAGCCTCCACACTGAGCATGAGAGCCTGCTTGGGATTCATTCTGTCCCTCTCCTTCAGTCCCTGCTCGCTCGCTCGCTCTCAAAATAAACACTTTTTAAAAAATCAACCCTAATAAAAGAAATCCAGCAAATGAGAGGAAACTTCATTTAAACACCATGTCGTTTCCAGGGACACTGCCTTTTAGCGGTCCATACACCTCCCTGAGGAGGGTCTCAGATTCCACCGGCAGATCCCAGTATTGGGGGTTTTCATGGAAATCTGTAGTTCCCTTGTAGACAGATGCTTTCTGGACTTTGTAAGCAGGGTGGGTTACACCTCTTTCTCTCAACCATGAACCATTTTGCCCTTCTGACACTTCATTGCTGGTTTCCAGCCACCCTTCCAACGTCTGACCTGTTAGGATTTTGTTAAAAGTGTGAGAAATCAAGGTGAGGCGAGGCTGATATTCAGGAAAACCCTTCAGCCTTCCAGACAGCAAAAAAAAAAAAAAAAAAGCCCAAATTTTAGAAAGTAAGCACTCCCAGGGCACCTGGCTGGCTTGCTCTGAAAAGCATGTGATTCTTGATCTCGGGTGGTGATTTCGAGCCCCACATTGGTTGTAAAGATGACTAAAAAAAATAAGTCAGTAAATGTTAAAAAAAAAATAAGTAAAAATATGAAAATTAAGAGACTCTTGAAATGGAAAAAGGAGTTTTGAACAGAAGACTGGCAAAGCTGCACTGTGTTTAGTTTATAATGGTAAGACCGTTCAGGTATTTAACTGTGAGGGCAGGTTTATCTCTCTTTTTCTTGAATTTATTTATGTTCTTGAAACATATGAAAGTATCACAGACTAGGGACAGAAATTTTGTGTTCTTGCATGCAAGCTCGAATTCCTAATGTTTCATGCTAGAAGCATAGAAAGCCCTTGCTGGGCAGTCTCATGACTAAATCCGTTCTGGAATTTTTTTTTTTTTAAGTTTTTGGGGTTTTTTAAAATATTTATTTGTTTTTGAGAGAGACACAGAGCGTGAACAGGGAAGGGGCAGAGAGAGAGGGAGACACAGACCCGAAGCAGGCTCCAGGCTCCGAGCTGTCAGCACAGGGACCAATGCGGGGCCCGAACCCACAAACCGCAAGATCATGACCTGAGCCGAAGTCTGATGCTTAACCAACCGAGCTACCCAGGTGCCCCTGGAATTGTTTTTTAAATTTATTTATTTATTTATTTATTTATTTTGAGAGAGAGCACGCGCACAAGCAGGGAAGGGGCAGAGAGAGAGGGAGAGACGGAATCCCAAGCAGGTTCCACACTGTCAGTGCAGAGCCCCACATGGGGCTTGAACTCATGAACCGCGAGATCATGACCTGAGCCGATGTCAAGAGTCAGATGCTTACCCGACTGAGCCACCCAGGTGCCCCTGTCCTGAAATTCAATGCCAGTTGTTAGGCCAGATTTGTGAGGTGTCAGTGACTGTTGCTTATTATCCCCCCCAGTCTCAGGATTGGGCACAATTACTAACATGCCACGTGAAATCTTCTGGTAGTTGGTTGGACTGACGCAGGGCTTCTCAGCTGCAGCATTAACAGTGTTTGGGGCCCAATGGTTCTTTGTTGGTACTCTTCTGCTCATTTTAGGATGTTCAGTAGCACCATCCCTCCCACCTGGTACCAGTAACACGCCCCAGCTGTGACAGCTCCAACTGTCTCTAGGCATTGCTGGATGTGTCGTGGGAGGGGATGGTTGGGGACAGATCCTCTCTGGTTGCAGACCACTGGGCTGTGCTACTGAGATCTACAGTGATGCCCAGCATTAAATCTATCTGAGCAGAGAAACTCCCCTGCAGTGTCATGTCTCATCTTAATGCCAGCCGTAACCCTTCGCTCGGCACTTTGCACATCCATAGGTAGCCGGTGAAGAATAAGCAAACAAAACCTATGCTAAAACAAAGAGGGTAAATATTCATTTATAAGGTGAAAAACAGATATTTGAGATGTAGTGTAGTTCCATAGCTTAGAGACAAGTCACAAAATATTTTTTAAATACTACGTATGCACATTTGCCATATAGGCAGTGAGAGATGGAGAAAAACTGCCTTCCTCACTTTGTTTTATATTCTTCCAAAAGCAGTTTGCTCTCCCCTGGTGCACGGTTTTAAAATCGCAAATGGGTGGGTAGCAATCAGAGACACGTGTTCGCAGCTGGAGGCTGCCCAGCCTTCCTGCTGGGCTCTGTGACAAGAGACCAGCTAAAATGGCAAGGTGGACACGTTCAGTCTCCTCCGGAAAAGAGCCTGAAACAGCAGGACCATCCTCCAACTTCTGCCTCGCTTTTCCTGGAGCATCCTTCTTGTAGGAAGAACAACCCCTGCATAATAACCCTTTCTTTAAGGAGAGGTGCTACAAAGAAAGTAAATTTCAAGTCTCCTTCATTGTGTCTTTATTTGTCTAAATAAAAATAATAGCTGTGATATTTCTGGTGTTCTGGCATGTTCCAAGAACATCACTTGAATTCAGATTTCGGGGAAGTGTAAGTTCTCATAGACTTAAATGTAAGTATAGTAGTTATTATCTCAGTATTGGATTTAAGGCACACGTATTGAAACTCTGTCAAAGAAATATGTATCTCTAACATGTTTAAGTTTTTGAGATACAGCATATTTGAGTTTTACAGCTCTACTAAAATATATCCTATCCCTTTTCTCCCAAATGTATGTGGACTTCTTTTTGTAAGCCAAAACCTACGCTGCCTTTTACTGATCCTTCCCCTCTTGGTCATTTTGGAAAGTGATTGGGTCTTACATATCTGGCTTTGACATTTTTTTTTTTTAATATATGAAATTTATTGTCAAATTGGTTTCCATACAACACCCAGTGCTCATCCCAAAAGGTGCCCTCCTCAATACCCATCACCCACCCTCCCCTCCCTCCCACCCCCATCAACCCTCAGTTTGTTCTCAGTTTTTAAGAGTCTCTTATGCTTTGGCTCTCTCCCACTCTAACCTCTTTTTTTTTTTTCCTTCCCCTCCCCCATGGGTTTCTGTTAAGTTTCTCAGGATCCACATAAGAGTGAAACCATATGGTATCTGTCTTTCTCTGTATGGCTTATTTCACTTAGCATCACACTGTCCAGTTCCATCCACGTTGCTACAAAAGGCCATATTTCATTTTTTCTCATTGCCACGTAGTATTCCATTGTGTATATAAACCACAATTTCTTTATCCATTCATCAGTTGATGGACATTTAGGCTCTTTCCATAATTTGGCTATTGTTGAGAGTGCTGCTATAAACATTAGGGTACAAGTGCCCCTATGCATCAGTACTCCTGTATCCCCTGGATAAATTCCTAGCAGTGCTATTGCTGGGTCATAGGGTAGGTCTATTTTTAATTTTCTGAGGAACCTCCATACTGCTTTCCAGAGCGGCTGCACCAGTTTGCATTCCCACCAACAGTGCAAGAGGGTTCCCGTTTCTCCTGGCTTTGACATTTCAACGGCTCATAAGAGGTGTACGGTTGATCACGCTGCTTTCTCAAACATTAACGTCCATTTGGGTCACTGAGGCATTTGCTACACGTGGATTCGGAGACAGGGTTCTGGAGTGGATCCCGAGTCCCAGGTATGCTGGCCCGCGGATCATGGACGGCACTTCGAGGGATAGTTTCTAGTAGCAATTCATGCCCCCCATCCTTTGCAGTTGTAGGAGATTGAGACAGGGAATAAGAAACGGAAAGGGAAAACCATCCTTACCTTTCTCTTTCATACAAAGTGTGAAAGAACCCTGATGTGTCTTCCCGCTGGGCAGCTTTGTAAAAATTCAGCTTTCAAAGACCAAGCAAATTAGAAGAGTCTTACTATCTTCCTACATGTACCTGTGACTAGTATCACTTGTGCCCTTCTTTCCTCTCATTGGTGTGGTGTGGACAACTGCTAGCCTGTAAAAGATAATTCAAGGGTACAGGAATCTGGTGAGCCACAGCCACTGGTAGCTTGAAATACCCATGGCGGGACCGTTTACACCGTGGACATCATTGAACATTATAAATCACACTCCCCCACCCCGCACTGGAGATAACCAGTTTCCCAGCATACCCTGCCATTCCTGCCAGTGAGAATAATCGCTGTGCCTTGTTTCCAGCAGAGGACACGGCATCTTATCTTATTCAGAGTTTGGAGCTTCTTGTAATACTGTGTTGCACTTCTACACAGCTTAGTGAAAAACAGGTTTATTCCCATAACAAAGTGGAAACAAAGGACTCAGGAAAAGTCCCAGTGGTGCCCTCTTGTGAATGCTTGCCAGCACGTCACCATGAGAAGACTGATGGGTCTAAATACTTACAAATGGATCGCCTTGAGGTGGCATTTTATAAAAATACTCTCTCCTCATGGAGAGATGTGAGAACTGGGTCAGGTGTAAATGGAGTGACAGGTGTATTGGGTAGCCTCAGAGAATCAACACAATTTGGTAAAGGGCCAGTCAACCACAGATACCTTGTAGAGACTTCCATGACACCTGTCATTTCATACTGAGTCCGTGAGTTCATTACCGCACACAGCTGTTCCCATCATTTGCTTATATGGTCCAACCCGTATTTGGGGCTTAAGTGAGATTTCTAATAAGACGTTCGTTCAGCCTTGCTTACCTGTATCTATATGTCTCTATTTAATAAAATATGATTACTATATAATAAATACTCGGTCATTTATTGCCCTGATCAGAATTATTTTCTGTTGGGCAGGTTTTCTGATAACTACTTGCTAATTGCAGGCACATTATAAAATCTCCTTTTAATTAAAAGTACATATACCGGGGCGCCTGGGTGGCCTAGTCAGTTAAGCATCCTACTTTAGCTCAAGTCATGATCTCACAGTTTGTGAATTTGAGCCCCATGATGGGCTCTATGCTAACAGCTCAGAACCTGGAGCCTGCTTTGGATTGTGTGTTTCCCTCTCCCTCTGCCCCTCCCCTGCTTGCACTCTGTCTCTGTCTCTCAAAAATAAACATTAAAAACAACAAAAAAAAGAAGGTACCTGTATCTATTGTTGCAAAAAACACACTCTTAAAAAATAATTGTTTTTCTAGTACGTTGACTTTCTAAAATTTTTCTTAGGAGAGTTCAACACAGATGTGGCCACTTTATTCTTCAACAGAATATGAGATGTGTTGTAATAACTTAGGCTCACAAAGTTGCACCCTAGAGCGATGTTTAGAATTGCAACGACAGGGGCGCCTGGGTGGCTCAGTCGGTTAAGCGTCCGACTTCAGCTCAGGTCATGATCTCATGGTCTGTGAGTTCGAGCCCCGAGTCGGGCTCTGGGATGATGGCTCAGCGCCTGGAGCCTGCTTCCGATTCTGTGTCTCCCTCTCTCTCTGCCCCTCCCCCGTTCATGCTCTGTCTCTCTCTGTCTCAAAAATAAATAAACGTTAAAAAAAATAAAAAAAAAATTGCAACGACAAATGAAGCTGAAGAGTAGCTATTATAAACTTATCATTTGCATTTAGAACATAGGAGATTCCGTAAAAACAGGTCTCCTGCCCCTGCATAGCTGTGATGTTGGGGGGGTGGGGGTCTGTGGCAGACAAGTACAAGAAGACACATTTTGGTACTCTTAAGAGGTCTAAAATGGGAGGATTGCTATGAGTTACAGAGCCGTGATGAGTTTTGTTGCCTATGCTCCTGGGGTCATGCCATGGGGGAGAGGCATTCGAGTGCCAGCTTCAACCACAGCGGAGGCTCAGAAGACACCGTTGTCTGGGAGTCTTGTTGGAATTAGTACAGCCTGAGGAAGAGGTTAATGATGAATACTGTCATGTCTTAGAAACAAGAAAGAAAGAGCATGTCACATGAACATGTACAGATTGGTGAGAGGAATACAGAAAAGAGAGCCTGTAGGTATTTCTTACAACTGACAGGGAGAGAAACTAAGGTCCGTGAGTGGAGACAGCTTAATGGCTGTGGTTTGCCAGGGACCCCACTTCTGGGGCATGTGGCTTTTAGCTCTGTAGCCCAGAAGCTGCTTTGTCAGTAGCTCAGAGGTGATCAGACTGTCCCCTCCCAAAACTGTTTGACCCTTTAGAAGTATGAATACCAGTTCTTTAATTTGTGGGGGATAAATCAGACTGCCAAGGGGGTGGGAAACTTGTGTGAATGGATTGGCAGATTTTCATCAGACAGGAGAGCTCTGTGCAGAAATCAAACTGAAAACACATCATGGCTTGACAAAGGATGGACTTTTAAAGCAGCAGTTGAATGGGAAGACCTTAGTGACGGTGCCATGGAGCTTGATGCTCCCAGAGCCAGATATTTCCATCCGAAAACCACCTAAAGAGAGCCAGAAGCACCTTAGATATCTGTTACACTGGCGTTTCTCCTGCACAGTGTTTTCCCCCCACCTTCTGAGCTCAGTGCTGACCGTCGTTCCCTACTCTGTTGACGTCATCATGATGGTGGTCACTTCTGGTTTCGCTCTCACCTCTTTGTCTCAATAGGAAAGAGCTTTAAGTGGTGTGTATAAGCAAGTTAAATAGTAGTTCTCTTTTACATAGACGTTGTCGATCTTTATCTTTGAGTGAATGATTAGTCAGTCTGTTAAATATTCCTACTTTGGAAGCTCTGAACTCCGCATGACTTTTATCTTTTAGAAGGATGCTTTTCCTTGGTATGACAGTAAAATTAATAAGCAAGACATCTGTGTGTGCTAAGGCATCAGCAGGTTCTCTAGAAGCCTAGCTAGGGCAAGACATAAACTCAGAGGGAGAACTGTTTTCCCTTTAAAAAAAATGGAATCTACGTGGGAGGTAAGGTTCCTATTCTACTCACGATAACTTTACAAATGGAATCAGATAAGTTATTGCGCTTGGATCAATCAAGGATCATGAAATTGATCTTGGGGAGGGTGGCCAAGCATGCTGACAGGTAAGATATATTTTCATGTAAGAGCATACGTGGTGTGTGTTAACAAATCAGAATTGATTGACTTTGTTTTGTTGTTTGGGGCATTATTGTCCAAGGGACGGATTAATGAAAAATCAAAAATTATATTTCACTAGAGTTAATATAACTGGCTGTCAGTCCCATTTACAGATGTTGACATATGTTTTCAAATATGGTCAGTGGACAGGCTGGTTCTCTGAAAACTGGATCACATTCGAAGTATATTTATTTTATACTTTATAATTTTTTAATGAAATTTAATATTTATTTTATACTTTATAATTATTTTACACTTTGAGTCAAGGCTGTTCTTCGTGAAGGAAAACAGTCAGATGTTCGTGAGAAGATAACGTTCTTTGCATCGTAAACAGACACAACCCTTTTACCTTTAAAGCTGACTGGAGGTTCCTTGAGAAATTTGTTTCTTACCGGGAAGAAATGCTTCCGCGTGCAGACCCTTTGGGGCATTTGCTATCAATCTAAAAGCAGCTACAAGATGTGCTCACGTTCTAGCAGGAATCCTTTCATTCCTACTGAGCCACTCATTAAACCAGATGAGAATGCACTGCTTTGTTTCAGAGGGAATTCTAACCTCTGGCTGGCGATTGAAGTCCTCGGTAAATGTTTGGCAGAGTCCACCCAATAATCCCAGCCCCGGTGACCCCCCCCTGGGGGGTGGGGGGGGAGGAGTAAGGTGTAAGAAAAGTAAACATGTACGCGAACAGCGAGCAGGTGCCTTTTCATGCTAAATGTGGTTCCCCACGTCTCCTCTGATTAGAGGTGTGCTCTGAACAAGCCGAGACGGGGCCATGCCGCGCAATGATCTCCCGCTGGTACTTTGATGTGACCGAAGGCAAGTGCGCCCCGTTCTTTTACGGCGGATGTGGCGGGAACCGAAACAACTTTGACACAGAGGAGTACTGCATGGCCGTGTGCGGCAGCGTCAGTAAGTGGACCTTCCCCGAGCCTGGCCACCTCTCGTCTTTTCTCGCCACTGACTCTGCTCTTCGTAACAGATTGGTTTTCCTGGTTCTTGGGAGTGGGTCTGTCGCTGCCACTAACCACGTTTCTGTCCACTTCTCTAATTGCCCGGCGTCTCCTCCCGTATGTTCGATCCCGAGCACCCATCTCCGTCTTTCTCTAATAAAGCATGGCCGCGGGTGTGTTCCCTTCCCAGCTGTGGTGCATCCGTCTTGCGGTCTCTAGGGACTTCTCTCGAGTGCCCCTCTTGAAGCCACGCCGGAGTCGCTGTGTTGTCTTCTCGACTGTCTGTGCAAACGGATACTTGTGTGTTTGTCTGTGCACATGCGTGTTCAGGTCTATGCATGTGCAGTACATGTGCAAGTAAGGTTTCCCGCCGGAAGCCTGGGGGGTGCAGCTTCGTTTGCACTGGCAAAAGGCGCACTGCTGTGATGAGCACCTTTAAGCTGTTTTGTAACGTGTGACTTTTATTGCGGCCGCAGAGAATGTGCTTGAATGGAGCATACGCACGTCGAATGCCAGAAGACAGAAAGAGCCCCAGGGGCCTCTGAGCTCACACACGGACGCTTGCAGTATCAATGTTTCATGCCTTCTCTTGGAAATAGAAGAAAACTCTTCACTTAACATTAGAAACCTGGAAGGACAAAAGACTCAGGGAATATAATTTTCAAAGCCTTTTCTCTTGAACTTTCAGTTTTTCATAACGCTGGGGGAGAGAGACGCGGAGTGATAATGACTTAACTACGAGATGAAACTCTGTCCACAGAGGTGATACTCAGGAGGGAGTGAGCCAGACATACGGGACTTCTGTTCCTGTGAACAGCCTCCCAAGTTAAAGTCCCCATTTTATTTATTTACTATTGTTCGTGAGTAGGACATTTGAAGTACTCAAGGGATATTGGCTCAACTTGATAAATTAAAGATTAAATTCATTAATTGTGCATTTCTTTAAGAGACTCCTGCCTTTTCTCCCTTGTGCTTAGGCAGGTGACAGCTCCCACTTCCTGCCTGGGATTCCTAGGGATAGTATACATTGGTCTCCACTGCGATCCTAGGCTTAAGCTAAACAACAAAAGGACCTGCGCCATTACGACCTTCTATTGTGAAGCCGAGCATCTAAGTGGAATCTAATGGAAAAGTTCCCACTGGTCTCCTGTATGAGGGATGACTCCATTTCTGTCATGTGTGAGAACAGGTGTAGGAATTGGTAACCCCAAGGGCCTCTTTCCTGGCCGCCATTGGATGATTGTGGCTTCTTGCCGCAAGGACTCCCTTCTTCAGTTTCAAACAAAGAAGTTAATTAGGTCAGGTAACCGGGAACACAATGGGGGATTCTGTTGCCTGCAGCCTCTTGAACAAAGAACTTTTGTTACAGAGATTCTAACTGGCTTAGCTGCTGAGGGAGATTTCTTGGCACATTTCCAAACTGTTTTCCTCTATTTCCCTGAGGTGGATTTATTTTTTGGAATATAAATTGTGTGTGTGTGCGCGCATGTAATAAGGGTTTTTGAAAATTATTGGCAGTGAGGAATTTGCCTCGAGTTGGAAATGATTCCCCCACCAAAACACGACAGCGGCCTATACGCTCGCAGTCTCCATTTGATCAGTCTGATTTGACTCAGGCTGGGAGCGAACAGTGGGCAACACAGGTCATTTGGAGCCTCTGGAGGTGCCCTGGATGGTACACCATCTTTTGCGGAAAGATTTGCAAAAGGCAGAGATTCCCAACGCAGGTGTAATGGATAAGCCAAGCCGTCCGTATTTAGTTCCAGGGTAAGGAGGCTATAGAATAGTTTATCAAGAAAACAAATGTGAGAGGCTTAAGATCAGTCAGAAGGGTGGACAGATCTAAGGGGACAGTGAAGCCTCAACACATGGCCCGAGATGAGAGCTGGAGGCTGCCCTACGAATGGGTGAAAGGCGTGGATCCTTGGGACCTTGGTGATGGTTGACGCTAAGAAGGGACAATGGGAGCAGGAAATCCTCAGGATGTTACTTACAAGTGGTATTGGAGACAAAATACCCAGCACGCTGAGATATTATTGGGCAAATATATTTATGTTTACTTTGGTCCTGAGCTGGGGCCAAGCCTGAAGGTGTTTGTGCAGTTTTGTTTTAGTTTTTAATCCAATGTTTGTGTTTTTGTTTTTCCCTTTGGTCAGTGGAATCATGTAAGTTTCAGCCACCATTCCCATGTTTCTATTTTTTGTTTTTAGTTATGTTCTCTTATTTTCTCCATAGTGTCCCAAAGCTTACTCAAGACTACCCAGGAACCTCTTCCCCAAGATGCTGTTAAACGTATGTTGTTGTTCACTGGAAGGGGTTGGGGGGAAGGAGGAGATATAGTACAGTGCATGGCTGTATAACTCCAGCATCATCACTTTCTTTGCATGGTTCTGTTTCTTGAACACCTGTCTTTCCATAAAATGTGTATTTCCATTGCTTTGCTTGTAACTGTGTCCAGTTTTGCCAGGCTACGAGGATTGACTCAACTTCTATTTCTGATGAAAAATTTTTTTTCAGCTTCATGTCATTCTGCTACATACCGTACGTATAACATTACTGTGTTTTATTTGGCATCACTATTCTATTTCCTAAAGCTGTCAAGATGCCATAGCTTTACAAGAGGCCATGAATATAAGTGACTCGTTTCCCAGAAAAATACATCATATACATGCGTGGTGCTGACTCCACGGCCCAGTGCGTATGCACGGGCTTCACTTATGTGTTGTAAGGCAGATGTTAAGCCTTAGGAAGTGAAAGACTACCTTTAGATTCCCTAACCACCTCTTCTTTCTCTCCCTGAATGCACCTTGCTAGGGCAAAAGTGCCCGACCTCAGGTTTTATCATTAGGTTGTGGAAAGATTTTTCCAAAGAAATCATCATCCAACCTTAGAATGTCTGTGTTTTATGATTGATTTCACTTGGTGTATCTGACTGCCTTGGTTTTAAAATGTTAACACACAGGTATTTATTATTATTTTTTTAATGTTAGTTTTGAGAGAGAGAGACAGAGCGTGAGGAGGGGAGGGACAGTGAGAGGGAGACACAGAATCTGAAGCAGGCTCCAGGTTCAGAGCTGTCAGCACAGAGCCCAACATGGGGCTCGAACTCATGAGCCGTGAGATCATGACCTAAACTGAAGTCAGACGCTAAACTGACTGAGCCACCCAGGAGCCCCCACAAGTACTTATATTAAAATGTGGATTATATCCATAAATAAATTTATCCTTCTTTAGGTTAAGGATGATACATGTGCACACACACACACATTATTGATGCTTATAGTTGCTAGAAAAAGAGACACAATTTCAGCTCGCATTCATATATAATGAAAATGAGCATATATTTATATTATCCTTAAAAAACCTGGTCTCCAAATTGATGAAACCAATTACCTTTAAAAAAAGGGATAGATAACAGTTGGAGAATTATGTAACTTACAATTTCATCATAGACCATTAAGGTTTTTTAATGGCCACCATGAGATTCACATTCATTCACTTTATATATAACTTTTGAAAGATGTGGGAGTTTCACTAGTATAGTCCACATATTTTTGTGATTGTGACAAAGCATTTTTTCTAACAACATTGAAAGTATTACAAGTGAGTAGACACACAGGACTGGAGAAAACTGGATATTACACTGTAGGATTGATAATATATTGATCTTTGTGGCAGGTTGCAATTTACCCGGTGTTTTCATGGATCATTTATTTTTCTCAGGAACACTTTGTGGGCATTTTCCTCATTTCCTTTATACATACGAGAAAATGAAGCTGTGAGAGCCATCAAACGTGGCAGGACCAGCTTTGAAACCTAAATGATATTGTGGCTCTGCACTTATACTCCATACGGTCAAGTATTGGGCTCTGTTTTTTACGTTAGAAAAATTAGTATTTGGAGTTCAAAATGCATTTTAAGAATACAGAAAATAACAGAAAGAGGAAGAATGTTAAAAAACATTTTTTCTAAATGCAGTAAATAAAGCATGCATCAACAAATGAAATATCTTCCCCCCTTTTATAAAAAATATTTCATTTCATAGCATGTTAGCATACAATTGTATTTTTCCATTTTTAGTAATTAACAGAAATGAACATGACTTGATAAATTTATTTTCATGAAGTACCTGCGTCCTCAGATTTTCCAAACAGACGTTGAAGATCTCTCGCAATTTTCTCTTTCCCAGTAATTTTCTCCGACTACTTGCAGTGTATTTGGGATCACGACACCTTTCCTTTCTAGGAGGGGAAGTGATTTTGGCGGCTATATTTTCTCGTCTACCTGCAGAGACTATTCATCACAGCGAGTGAAGTGATCTGCAGTGCTGGTACAAACAGACTAGAGAAAGCATATAATTTCCAGTTATTCATAGCCTGCGCAGCTATGCTTCCTTATTTATAGCAAAGTTACACATCTGATTTAAAGGATTCACGGTCATCTGGAGGTCAAATGCAGATGGCAGGATGTAGTCGGAGGAAAAGAGCCCAAAAAGAAGGTGAGCAAGCCCATAGGACTTAGCAAGATGGGCTTGCACTTGGCTTCTCCACCAGTCTAGGCTTTATTGGAGGATCTCTCTTTTCCCCAGAGTGGTTTGTTTGATGGGTTTCTCAGTTTGAGTTGCTTCTAGCCAAATAAGAAATATGCAAGGAGATAGGAAAAGCTTCTCCGTTAAACTGATGTAACATTGCACACAAGGAGAAGATGTGTGATGGCCTACATTACACGTACAATAATTTTCCTCTTCAAAGCGGATTATGATCAGGTTAAATCTTTGTCATAAAAACCACTTCTGAGCATTGCAATTTTAAGGAATATTGATTTTTTTATTATTATTATTTTGTTCATAGAAGATAAGACTCTAAACCACAGGTAGAGAGAGAGAGATGAGGCTAAGAGCTTTCATTTTTTTCATAAACTTGTGGATTTGAGTCCTTTATAGAAAAAATCCTTTCCTGTTTGAAAAAACTATCTGGTGAGACCTGAGTTGTTTCTGGCATTATTTTGTGTCTGCCCATTTGGGTTTAGAACAACACAGAAGGTTCACATTCATTCTGCCCAGTGCAATGTTTGCTAACAGCATTGAAAGTACTATATAAATATCTATTGATTAGTTTCTGTTTCAAATGAGAGAATAATTTTTTTTCTAGTGTTCTTCCCATCAGATTGCATCTCAAAAGGCAAACAGAATGACTCTTTAATGGCATTTGATGTCACACAGAGCATCGTGCCCGTATTTAGTCAGCTGATTGCACAAAAGGGTCTGGCCAAAGAGAATGACAAATGACCCATCTTTTCCTCTTTTCTTGCAGTGAGTTGTGGCACAGACAATAAATAAACCCAAGTCTCTCAACCTTGACACTGTTGACATTTGGGGCTAGATAATTCATTCTTGCGGATGCTCTCCTGTGCATGGAGGACGTTTAGCAGTATCCCCACCCTCTACCCGCTGGCTGCCAGTAACGGCACCCCAACTGTGTGAACTGAAACGGTCTCCAGACTTTGCCAGATTACACCCTGAAGCAGGGACGGGCAAAGTCAGCCTCAGTTGAGAGCCCCTGATCTAGACTAACGGTGAGCCCACAGCTGACGGAAAGATACAACCAGACTGGTGCAAACAGTCACACTTTGCACGAACTCTGAGGGCATGTTGCTGCGTTGCCAGTCAGAAGCCTCCCATTCTCAGTTGACGTTTGTGAAAATTGAATCCGTTAGACCCGCATCCCTGCTCTCTGTATGTACAAGTTGGGGTAGAAGTCGCTGTTGCTGCCCTGACTGTAGTCTTAGTTAGAGGTCTCAGTTTTTCTACTCTGACGCGAGTGCTGCTGGGGAGGCAGAGAACAGGCCAGCGAACCCCTGCCCCACCCCCTCCTCCTCTGTGTGTTTCATCTTCGTTTCACAAAATCCCAGCATATGCTAGAGAACAGCCATCTGTCATGATGCCGCACAGCCTTGCCACACAGATGACTTGGCATCTAGGATGCTCTTCGGGATCATGGTTATGGCCTTAGGGTCTGTGCAAAGGCTGGATCTGGCCTCATGCAGGATCCAGAAAGGAAAAACATTATTTTTGTCCTCACATCAAAATGGCCAAGATACCATAGAATAGACTGATACACTGCCAGAGTGTATAAAAATAACAAGGACAAGGGTGCCTGGGTGGCTCCCTCTGCTGAGCATCTGACTCTTGGTTTTAGCTCAGGTCATGATCTCACGGTTCATGAGTTTGAGCCCCGCTTCAAGCTCTGCACTGACAGTGCAGAGCCCGTTTGGGATTCTGTCTCCCTCTCTCTCTGCCCCTTCCCTGCTCACACACGCATGTTCTCTCTAAATAAATAAATGGGATTCTCTCTCTCTCTCTCTCTCTCTCTCTCTCTCTCTCTCTCTCTGCCCTTCCCTGTTCACACACGCATGTTCTCCCTAAATAAATAAATGGGATTCTCTCTCTCTCTCTCTCTCTCTGCCCCCCTCCCTGCTCACACACGCATGTTCTCCCTAAATAAATGAATGGGATTCTGTCTCCCTCTCTCTCTGCCCCTTTCCTGCTCACACACGCATGTTCTCTCTAAATAAATAAATGGGATTCTGTCTCCCTCTCTCTCTCTGCCCCTTCCCTGCTCACACACACATGTTCTCTCTAAACAAACAAACGAACTTCAAAAAAAAAATAATGAGGACGTCAAATCAGGCCAGATCACCACCCCAAGTTCTAAAGCTGCCGCAGTGGCTCACAATTTGCAAACCACAGATAACTCACCGTGCACCCTTTGAATGGAATGTGCCTCCTTTGCCGCCGATTTGTCATATCCTGTCCTAACACCCAGGCATTCGGTGTTTGTCCAGACTTGAACCATTGTTCTTAATCACACTGTACGTGTTCTTCTGATGGCAACAAGCAAATATTAGTCCTCATTAGCACATTCTCGAATACTAATGGAACTGTGATATTTTTCTAAAACTGCCAAGCACTATTAACAACAATTAAAACCATTAAAACATCAGTGGCAGTAAAATCTATTAGATTGACACATGAGAAGCCACATCTTTGGTATTGAGAAATAACCAGAATAAAAAATGGCTTTTTCCTCCAAGCTATCAGAGGGAGAGATCCTGAGATTGACAGGAATTGATTTGCTCAGCAAACTGGCATTTAAAAAAAAAAAAAACAAAAAAAAACTCATCTACTCAGAACAGTAAAAAATGCCCACTATATATGTGTGTGTGTGTGTGTGTGTGTGTGTGTGTGTGTGTGTGTGTGTATGCTCTATTCTCCAGCTATTTCCAAAGAAGAGTAAGTAGATAGTTTAATAAAAGTTTTGGCAAAAATTTTTCCACAAAAGACCAGAGAGTCAATATTTGAGGTTTTGCAGGCCATATGTTCTCTGTTATACATACTCAACTTGGCAGTTACAGCTGTGAAAACAGCCACAGACAATAGGTAAACAAATAGATAACAACTGTGTTCCAGTAACACGTTATTTGCAAAAAAAAAAAAAAAAAAAAAAAAAAGACCAGCATGCCAACCTTTGATTTAATAAAGCCGTTAACTTCTGAGCTCAGGATGTGCTGGTGCTAAGCTGGGTATTTTGAGGGACACCAACAAAGTAAACCAAGTTCCCTGCTTCCAATAACTTGACAGTTTTATTGATGAGATGAGACCTCGGTGTGTGATAGGATTAAATAACAATATAACGTTAAAACATACAAGTGTAGAGAAAGACTGGTGTGGACGGCCTGAGGAAAATGAAATTGGTTTTATCCTTAAGACCTCCGTAGAGGTTAACAGTTTCATCTGGCTTTTACTGCTACAGTTCCTTTGAAAGTAGATAATATTGCAGATTTTGACTCTTTGAACTCATCTGTGGAGTGTTGAGTGACTGTGACAGGTAATCTCTTTATGATCCACCATTAATGAAGTTGAGAATGGCTTCGGACACATGGACAGAAAACAATAACCGGAGGTTAAGGCAGCCTAGATGCCAGTTATTACGGCTGTGGCTGCACATGTGGTTTTCAGATGCAGACTCGAGGTTGCTCTCCAATTTTGCGGTGCACTGTGATATTAATAAAAATAACGCCAGCCTTCATGCCTCCACGCTCCTTTCACAGATCGACGAAATTCCCACATCAGTACGTGTCCATAAGACATAAAAAAGAAATGTAGCTTGACTAGAGTAAACACAGCGTAGATTACATTTTTATTACCTTCTGTCGGCACGATGCAGGGTCAGCCAGCTATGATCGCACTGCCTATAAAACAAGCGTGGAGCCGGGGCGTGCCGGGGAAAGGGCCTTTGTTCCTGTCTTCGTTTTCATTTTTAGAAGAGTCTGAAACGATATTTAAGGGTCGCACAAGCTGTTTTCGCATCACAAGCGTCCCCTCTCACCTGGACCTCGCGGGTGTGATAAATATTTGAGTTTAGGATGTGTTTGGGATTTAAGTAAGTCATTTTGGAACGAGAGAAATGGACTTTTCCTTCTTTTTCTTTTCATTAAAGTCAGGGTGGCAATCTGCATGCTCTGCCTTATTTCGGGGTTAAATTTTCAGGTTCATGTTTCACCTGTATGTGAAGGACCCTTACTACCACCTCTCATAGGAAGCACTGCCATTTCTAGTCCCGCTGTTGCCAGCACTGGATCAAAGAGTATTTTCAGCGATAAAGCAGTGACTGGAATAGGTCTTTATTGACTTTCATCTTCTGTTGTCAGTGCTGTGGAGATAAATTGCCTTTCTCCTGATGAAAGGAGACTAACCAGACTTTCTTGTTAGAATCTAACACTGGTATATTGACCAAATGCCATTCACGGGCCTCTGTTTGGGGAAACATTCTGCCTTCTGGCTTGTAGGTCGTCAGAGTTGTTACTGTTTGAAGGTGGGGTCATTCCTCCTTCTACATCCTGAGCCCTTCTTGACTGTAGAACTATGTATCCCCTACGGGGCACCTGGCTGTCTCAGTCGGTTGAGCATCCACCTTCAGCTCAGGTCATGATCTCACGGTTCGTGAGTTCGAGCCCCGAGTTGGGCTCTGTGCTGACAGCTCAGAGCCTGGAGCCTGCTTCGGATTCTGTGTCTCCCTCTCTCTCTGCCCCCCTCCTGCTCACACTCGATCTCTCTCCCAAAAATAAATAAACATTAAAAAAATTTTTTTATATTATGTGTCTCCTAGAGATTGAGGAAACAAGTGAATGTCAAAATGATGGAGGCAGTTTTTCATGATGTCTGCAGTGTTTTGACTCTACATTCTTGCAGTCTTGGGTATGAAATGGAGTACATCGTAGTGATTATATAGTCAGAACGAAAATGAACTAAAAATTTAGCATCAACTTTGATTTATTAGCTGAATTTGATCATGTCCCTGATACAGAGCTTCTTCCTAATGGGCAAGGGGAGGGACTTTTACCACATCCTAAGAATAATACCAGTTTTCCCCTCGTTTGGAAGTGAGTTTCCTAAAAATTGTAACATTTTCTCAGGGGAAATGCTGCAATGGAAACGTTTCATTGGCATCGTGTCCCCAGTTATGGGGATGTATTTTGTTACAGGAACACAGGGTGCAGCACCAGGCGTCATTAATAAACTGAAAGCAGATGTGTGCCAAACTCCATCCACCAAAAAAAAAAAAAAAAAAAAAAAAAAAGGCTCCAACAGGTACCAAGAGAATTTACAATCAACGTGAAGTGAGAATATTGTGACACCCATTGGTACAAAATTATTAAAACTGAAATGAACCCACACACACACACACACACACACACATATGAAAAGAATTTCTCCCTTAGTATCTGGTTACCTGTGGTTTAGGTGATGAGAAAGAAGCAAATCTGTGATTCGTCTTATGTCTGGGAGGAGGGGTGGAGAGCCTTCCAAGAGAACGCCTCACTATCTCCTGCTGCTTTTCCAACCCACCCTCATTTTTATCTTTTACCCTTGAGAGACCTCCTTCCTCTGCCCCTTGGCAGAGACAGAATGACCTTTTTTTTTTTTTTTTTAATGTTTATTTATTTTTGAGAGAGAAGGAGACATAGAATCCATAGCAGGCTCCGGGCTCTGAGCTGTCAGCACAGAACCCGACGCGGGGCTCAAACCCACAAACCGCGAGATCATGACCTGACTGAAGTCAGCCAACCGACTGAGCCACCCAGGCACCCTTAGAGTGGCCCTTTTAAAGCATCATATCACATATTTCCCTTTCTCAAAACAAGTCCTGGGGGCGCCTGGGTGGCGCAGTCGGTTAAGCATCCGACTTCAGCCAGGTCACGATCTCGCGGTCTGTGAGTTCGAGCCCCGCATCGGGCTCTGGGCTGATGGCTCAGAGCCTGGAGCCTGTTTCCGATTCTGTGTCTCCCTCTCTCTCTGCCCCTCCCCCATTCATGCTCTGTCTCTCTCTGTCCCAAAAATAAATAAAAAACGTTGAAAAAAAAATTAAAAAAAAAAAACTCCCATTGGCTCCTCGCCATCCTTACAGAGGGTAGCAGGCCTCGCCTGATGTGACCAGTGTTTCCTCTCTGCCTCTTCGCTACTTACTGTCTCCCTTGCTTCTTCAGCTCTGGCCACACTGACCTAGCTTGTCCAGGAATTTTCCAGGCACTCTCACCTCTTAGGGCCTTTGTGCTTGTTTCTGCATCTGCCTGCTACGTTCTTGCAGCTGCTAACAGGGAGGTGGGGCTTCAATTCTTTGTCTAAACATCACCTCAATTAGACCCGGCCTGGCCACCTCCTTCCTGCTGTGGTCTCTCACCCACCGCCAGCTCCCTTCCCCTGCACCCCCTGATTGTTGCCAGCCCTGCTATAGTTTTCTTTTTTCTCCATGATAGAAATCGCATTCTAACAACGTGTCTTAATTTTGTCTTTTTTTTTTTTTCCTCCTGAAGCAGTGGTTTCTCTCTCTAGAATATGATTCCCCAAGAACAGCGGTCTCTGTTGTCTTCATTGGTTTGTCCCGTGCGTCTCACATTAGTGTGGGGTGTAATTTTTGTGAAACAGAGGGATAAAGGAATGAATGGGCACACTCGAGGCGGCACAGTCTACATCCGAGCCGCTGTCTCGGCTTTTCAGATACCTCTGACCTCCCAGAGTAGCAAACAAGCCAGGATGAGGTTCATACTGAAAGCATCAGTCATCCAGAATGCGCTGGATTTGGGGAAGCAAATTGTTCACCTTGAGGCGGTAAAGTGCTGTGAAGTAGAACTGCTTTCCTGTAGCATTTTTTTTTTTTTTATTTGGTATTCCATTCAGACACCCATTCTTAGTATGAAAAGGTGTATGTCCTACCATGGTTTATAAGGCTGTTTTGAGACACGAAGAAAATCAAGATGAAGGTCATTTCACAGTTTAGAAGCCCACGCATAGGACGGTGCCATGTGCTGCTAATGATTTGGCGGCTAGAGGTCAAAACCCAGAGCTAAAGGCGTCTAACCCTGAATTTTAAGTCCAGTTTTCCGCAAGAGAGGTTGCTTCTGCAACCAGCGAGCTTGCTTGCAGAAGGCATGAATGAGCACGACAGAGCAGGGGCCGAAGGCTAAAAGATCATCCAGCTTCACACGCCTGGCCCCAGTCTCATAACCCTACTGGGTTCTGTTGAACTTTGGTTGGAGGTCATTTGCCAGATAACATTCAGGGCAGGAACGGCTGTTTGCTAGAAAACGGGTCTGCAGATAACTTAGCAAAGCATATTTTTTGCCAATTGTCGTTCAATAACAAAAGCAAATACTTTCCAGTGCCCTGGACGTATCCATGGGATTAACCCTCTTCTGCTCTAACAGTTCACTTTATAAGCCTTTTCATGGTTTACCTAATCTTAAATTCAGACCTGTTTGTGGGTCGGGGATATGAGCTGTGTTAAACGCACAATAAATGCAATGGGGTAATTTTTGATTCTCCCCACGTATTAAATGGGGACACCTGGAAAGCACCTAGCGCAGTAGAAGCAAATGAACCTGGGCTATTATTATTTGGCCAACTTGGAAATCTGAGCCTGTGTCTCAATTTTTAAGGAGCCTCAGAGGTCTCTGGACAGGACAGACTGCTATATGTTAGCTTATAAAACCACAACAAAAGTAAATGTCCTAAGTCCAATTTGCTTCCACTTTCTTCGTTGTTGACATGACATGTTTTGGCGTGCCTGGGTGGCTCAGTCAGTTAAGCATCCAACTCTTGGTTTCATCTCAGGTCTCAGGTCGTGATTTCGCAGTTTCATGAAATCAAGCCCCACATCGGGCTCTGTGCTGACAGCATGGAGCCTGCTTGGGATTCTCTCTCTCCCTGTCTCTCTCTGCCCCTTCTCATGCTATTTCTGTCTCTCTCTCAAAAAATAAATACATAGATGCGCCTGGGTGGCTCAGTCGGTTGAACGTCCAACTTCGGCACAGGTCATCATCTCACAGTTGGTGAGTTCAAGCCCCGCGTCCGGCTCTGTGCTGACAGTTCAGAGCCTGGAGCCTGCTTCCAATTCCTGTGTCTCCCTCTCTCTCTGCCCCTCCCCTGCTCACACTCTGCGTCTCTCTCTCTCTCTCTCTCTCTCCCTCTCTCTCTCTCTCTCAAGAATAAACATTAAAAAAAGTTGTAACAATACATAAACTTAAAAAATATTTTTTAATGACCTATGTTTTAAGTGACCCGTGATATACAGCTTCCCGTTCCTTTGTGGCCTGTAACATACCCTGTCGTTCCTCGAACCACTCTTTTCCCAAAGGAAGCACGTTTTTGAAAGGGCACAGGGTTCCTGCCCCTGCCCACTGTCCTTGTTATCCTGTGGCTGGCCTACCGTGGACTTTATCACAAACCATCAGCTGTTCCTCGTGTGACCACGTCTTTAGGACATGGGAATATTAGAGAAATAGAAGCCGAGCTCTCTGTACAAACCCCTGCTTAAAAACATTCTTCCCTTCCTCCCTACCAGCTGCAGGGTAGTGATAATGAAATAGTAAATTCGTTTTCACATATCAAGATGTACCATCATTCTTCTGTCCTTGCCTGTACAGTGATCTGGTTTGCTCATTGGTATGAATACAGGAATGTTTCACTCACACTAATTGAAATGGAAGGTTAGTGTGAATGGCTACAATGTTTGATTTAAAGATTAAAAGGGAGACTGCTTCCTTTAAAGTCCTTAACTAAAGGAAATAACAAGAGCCGCTTACAAGGATTTACTCGAAGGGAAATACTGGGTTCAATGGAATAAATCAGTAATACAGTATTTGTATTTATTTCCATGTGCCTAAAAAGAAGGTTTAACACTTGAAATATTCTTAATCCTATTAAATATACCTTGCATGCTCATTTCTTTATGATTCTTTTATTCTTAATATTGCAAAGCTACATTTTAACATAGGCTATAATGCGATTATACTGACTCGGATTTTCGTGTTGATCTCCTTTTCCATAAAACAGTAGACAATATTTGCAAATCATAAGACTTGGAGAAAACCATAAAATTTGCCAACCATAAAAATTGGATGGAGAACTTCCCCTACTTATGTAGTAACTTTTATAATTCCAGTTTTCGAAGAGGATGCTGCTATGGTTCTTTTTTTTTTTTTTTTTAATGTTTGTTTATTTTTGACAGAGAGAGAGAGAGAGAGAGACAGAGCATGAGTGGGGGAGGGTCAGAGAGAGAGGGAGACACAGAATCCGAAACCTGCTCCGGGCTCTGAGCTGTCAGCACAGAGCCCGACGCGGGGCTCAAACCCACGAACCGTAAGATGGTGAGCTGAGCCGGAGTCGGACTTTCAAACGACTGAGCCACCCAGGCGCCCCAGTTATGGTTCTGACACTTAACGGATGGCTATCTCGATCAGTGAAAACAGCCTCAAACATTTATACATTTTCATGTGTTCAAAATGAAAAGTACTGTTTGCCTAATTTTGTCATTCTGCCAGATTGCACTGTGCTGAAAAGAACTTTAACTCGTTCTCGCTTGAGCCATACCAGTTTAAAGATGAAAAAATGATTAACACCATGGGAAGCAAATTTAACATGCTAAACATCACTTCCATTTCAAGTGGGGAAAATGATGAAGTAAAATATACTTGCGTATTGATTTGCTTGAATTTATGCAGAAAAATACTTGCCTTTGATTTCCTTTAAAAAAAAGATTTTAAATTGAAAATGATTTTCAGTGTTAAAAATTAAGGACTCATTTTCAATAATCTGTGGGCCTTTTATGTGGGTTATACCGAAGATCTTTTTTTTTTTATTTTTTTTAACGTTTATTTATTTTTGAGACAGAGAGAGACAGAACATGAACGGGGGAGGGTCAGAGAGAGGGGGAGACACAGAATCCGAAGCAGGTTCCAGGCTCTGAGCCATCAGCCCAGAGCCAGACGCGGGGCTTGAACTCACAGACCACGAGATTGTGACCTGAGTCGAAGTCAGACACTTAACAGACTGAGCCACCCAGGCGCCCCCCCGAAGATCTTTTAGAAAAATACCTACTGCTTTTCCCGTGGGTGGTGGTCCTGTGTGTGAAATAAAAGCTCATTTTTTCTATGGTTTGTTTACGCTCCAAGATTTGAATTACATGTGATGCCAGGGAAGAGACCGAGGACACTGACATGCAGGACCCTGGGTGCCACCCTGGGTGCAGGCTGTGTAACACACATGGGGTGGCATCTCATTTTCCCAGTGCACCTAGCATGCTGGCTGACAGATAAAGAAACGGGTACATAGATGACTCACATTACCTGCCCTGGGTCACAGCCAGTCTAAGAAACACGAGCATCAAGGTGTGCCTAATTCCAACGCTTTCCCCATTCGCTGCTGAAACACGTTCTCACTCATCTACCACACAGAAGACGGGACCAGATGCTTTTTAATATGTACGTCCTGTGCCAGTCCCAGACCTATTGACTCAGAATCCCCTGGTGGCAGCCGAAGAGGGAACACAAAGTGTTTTGAAAAATAATTGCAGGAATATGCCCCACTTCCTTCCTTCCACTTGAAAGCAGCCATCTATATAGACACCTAAACTGCTCTTTTTTTGTTGTTAATAATTCTTAAACCGTGATTAAAGGAAAAGGGGAAGAAATCTGAACAGATATTTTCTCTTTAAAATTAAGATCTTGTTTGATTATGTAATGAAAAAAGCCTTCTGGTTTTGGTTCAAATCTTGGAGCCTTTGGGTTGTGGAGATTCCAGGCGTTTTTTTCTCAAAGCATGTATAAAAGACATTTATCTCAGAAATTAGTTTCCAAATGATTTAGCCATAAATACTTCTCATTTAACTCTTTGGGATATTATATCTCAAATGTAGAAGTCAACAACTAGATAAAATCAGTGAAGAGTGGTACCTAGAACATGGGTGATATTTTAATAATCTTTTGAATAAAACACTTGAGTTGATTTGACCCAAAAACATAGTGAGAACACCGAATTTCACTGTTTTGGTTGAACATACTCTATTCTTTAAATCAAAGTCTTTATTTTTTCCTTTGTTTCTTTTTTAAATTATGTTTTAATGTTTATTTTTGAGAGAGACGGAGCACAAGCAGGGCAGGGGCAGAGAGAGAGGGAGACAGAACCCGAAGCAGGTTCTAGGCTCCGAGCTGTCAGCACAGAGCCCGACGAAGGGCTCGAACTCACGGACCGCGAGATCATGACCTGAGCCAAGTCGGACACCCAACCGACTGAGCCACCCAGCCTCCCCTCTTTTTTTTTTTTTTTAAGTATGCTCATAAATGCTCTGAATTCCCACTAATCATTGCTAATCTTTTGGAAAATTGCTTGTTAAGGCATTACAATTCACTCGGCTCATGAGTTAAAATAGTTTTGTTTTATCATACTCTTCAATTTTATGGGTATTTATGTTTCCACATAATTTAGCAGTATATGTTGCAACTCAGTAATATTGCTTATCAGTTTCAGTTGAATTCAAAGTAGAAATCACTTTCTTTCTTTGTGACAACTCTAATGAATTGGTCGGCTCTTGTCAAATTTTGCGAAGGCAGAAAGGTCCCTTTGTGATTTTGAAAATGCATTTATTGACGTTTACGGGGTTTGGGGTAGTGTTTCAAACACTCTCACCAAAAGATGGCTTTGAAATCAAGCTATCTGAAGATGCCATAGAATTTACCTTTTTACTCTATGGTGCCATTATTCTGCAATAGACTTGGAGATTTGTTCAGTTTCTGTAGGAATCCTAAGCTGTGATATTGATAACGTATCTTACTGTCAGACTACAAAAGTTAATTTTGCAAGGCATCGGGATTTGGGACAAAATGCATTAAACACCAACTGGTTTCACTCTACGCACGCTTGTTTTGCAAAGAAATGTAAATATAACGCTACACTTGCAAAATGGACTGTTTTATAGATTTTCCTTCACCCTGTCCTTGAAAGGTGTCCTGTGCTGGGAAGTGTCTCATGGTGTTCTCTTAAACAGCATTAACTTCTTGTCTGTGCTTCTCTACTAAAGTCTTTGTTTTGGAGTAAACGGAAAAAAAATGGCTTTCTTTGAAATGATTGGATACCGTTTCCCTTCTCAAACCTCCTTCTTTCTGCCTTCTAGTTCCTACAACAGCAGCCAGCACACCTGATGCCGTCGACAAATATCTTGAGACACCCGGAGATGAGAATGAACATGCCCATTTCCAGAAAGCCAAAGAGAGGCTGGAGGCCAAGCACCGCGAGAGAATGTCCCAGGTAATGTGACTTTTCCGTCCTGGAGTCTACAATAAAGGGGAAGTCTGGACTTGCCCCTGCCTCAGAGTCTCCCCAGGGACCCTATGGCTGGTGAATGCCTAGGAATGGGAGGGGTCTTTAATTTTATCCAGCTCTTTAAAGGCGTAAAGTCTTAGTTTTAAATGTCTGCTCTGAGGGTACCCGTTTGGGGTTTTTAGAATCTTCTTTGAGCATGCCACCTAGGAGAGATCAATTGACACTAAGGATAGCAGGATTTTGTAAGCACAAATTCGGTTACGTCTACAACATTCCCTCTGGTTTTATTACCCGGGTGTATGCGGACCCATAACTATGGTGTTGTCCATTAAACTCCCTTAGAATGATCTGTAGTAAAGACGAGTATTTTTTTATTAGTTGCCAAAATTATTATAACTTTGAACCTAACATGTCTTACAAAGCGAATTCATAGAACCACAGGAACGTAAAAGCAAAGTGAACCATAACGATCATATCATCTTGTTTCATCAATGATAGATAATGCAGTGTGGTTCAAGAGTGTGACTTCGCACTCTAGAAGAACGCAATATAAGTAACGCGAGAGACAGACATTTGGAACTGGAGCCTTTCTTGCTCCTGATATAGTGCTCTTTTCAGTACACTGCGGCAAACACTGGTTTTGTTTGTTTGTTTGTTCGGGTTTTTTTTTTTTTTGGCAGATTCTTTATGAAACAAATTAAAAAATAATTTGTTCAAAAACTGATTTACATATAATAATATCAATTTATGATGCCTATACCAGGTGCTAGATGTTGTATTTATTAGAGATAGATAATATTAATTTTAGCCCTTTCTCAGATTCTTCGTTCATTCATTCATTCATTCATTCATTCATTTATTCAACAAATATGTATCAGCACTTACTTGCCAATCACTGGCCAACTTGCGTCCACAATTTAGAGTGTGAATAAAACATACGAAGAGTCAGATTTAAGGAACCATAAGTGAGTAAATGAGGAAAGCTCTCAGGTTAAAGTCAACCATTCCCTTATTTGGTGTTAACATTCTGTGGTAAATATAGGAAGGTATTACTAATTCTTGTACTGTTTAGCAGAAATACTTGTAAGTTTTCATAATAGACATTAAATAGGATTCATTAATTATCTGCTGTATGTTTTCTAAGACCACAATAAGTCTTTAGTAACAGCATTAATCATGGTGTTTTGACATGTGGGGCCTTACTAGCTGTAGGGAGACCTCCCCCTCCAAGAGTTAGCCAGTTCTAGAGGTAGCAAATGACTAGCCTTTGGGCACACCTTCCATTGTCAAACCAACCACTTCAAAGCCCATATCCCCCAACTACCTTCTTCAGGCCCTTACACTCTGACCCACTATCTACCTCCTCACCCCAAGTCTAGGTACCAGACATCTAGGGAGAGCCCCTGTACCCCAGAACCTACCAAATTGTTCAAACTAGCCGAATCTAAGCCTGCTTACCCTGACTCACCCATTCCTTCTCAAGGAACCCAGACTCCTGGCTACATTTTCCCTCATGCCCTCTACCTCCTGACCCACCCTAGTGCTTCCCCGCCCTCCTCCCCTCAATGACATGGCATGTCGCCTCCTCTTGGGAACTGTGTGTGAGTAACAGTCTTTTTTCAATGGCATTTTTCTCCTGATCTGTTGACCTCAACATACTTGAATATTTAAAAAAAAAAAAACATTTTTTATTTTATTTTATTTTTTATGAAATTTATCGTCAAATTGGTTTCCATACAACACCCAGTGCTCATCCCAACCAAAAAAAAAAAAAACCCTACATTTTAAAACAGAACTGCTAATGGATCTAGAAGACACAATACAATTAGTTGGGGTTTTTTGTTTGTTTTGGTTTGTTTTGTTTTGTTTTTAAGAGGAATGACCATAACACTTGGATCCATTTTGGAATAATAACAAGTGGGGGGAGAGTTAAAATTCTTTGAATCTGGAATGTAACGTGCAATTGTAGTTGTTGGCCATGATGAAAACATAAAAGCAAGTTGAACTAGAAAGCTAGGTAGAATGGAATACTGAGGTTTCACCCGAAGGCAGTCCCTCTGAAAAACAGGACTTTTCATTAGGAAAAAACGCAGGCTGGTATATAATCACTGTTAAGAAAGCATAGGATGACTTGGAGTTGTATTTATTACCTCTGAAATAACACCTTTTAAGCTTAAATCCTGTCTCACTTTTTGCTTCTGAAGCTTTCAGAGCCTTCTTGCTAGTCTCAAAATCATTTCAGGCACAATGAAGTCCAAAAAAGAATAATAACAAAAATAAACACTGAAAGCTTGGCTTGGCTTGGCTTTTCCAGTACTGAGTGATTTATTAGTGATTTTTTTGATACATATGTCAGTTTCAGATACTCCAGATCTCTCCTAGAATAGCAACTTAATTTTATTTTAGCAAATCTATTTAACCCATGACTTAGTCCATATAAATCTTTAGAGTTTCCTCATCTCTTAGTTATTAGTTATATCTGAGATATGAGATGTTATATAAGATATATATATATATATATATATATATATTAGATGTTATATAAGATATAAGAGATGTTATGCTACAGCAGAGAGTGCATTGGTCTGCTAATTCCAGTGGTCGTAGGAAAGCGAGATGCCTGAGATTAACATTTATCTTCATAATCTGTGGTCCTGAATTCTGGGGACTGTTTGACTTTGAACTTGCCTGCCTCTTAAATCTCTATCTATGTACTAGTTGTCATTTTTTCTACATAAAATAACTAAGTCTTTGAAGATCCATAAATCCAGTGATAACTGGTAACTTTTGTTCATGCAGTGGAAAATTGCTTCATAAGACTATATGGAGGAACCTGAGACTTCTAATTGAATTTTTTTGTAATTTTTGTTACTATTTGTTTTCTTATGAAAACAGACATTTTGGAGGGTTTTTTTTTTTTGGTATTTGGTTGCTGGGGCTCGTGATAACTAAACTTATAGATTGCTGTTGAATAGGGTCTAGCAAATCTAAGATTCTGAATAGTCTATGAATGCTTTTTATTCTATATATATATATCATGTAATAATTATATATGTTACTTATTTAGTAGTTTTACTATATCATTAAAATGAAATTTTTCAAAATGAAAGTTGACATTTCTCTAAATTTATTATTTTTAAGATAAGCATCAACATCTTAGGAACAATCCTTTTCCTGTCACCAAATAAAAAGAAACTTAGCTCACCTATTGAATTTGCCTTTGTTTTATGTTATTATATAAATATTATATATTTTATATATATTTATGTATATTTATAAATATACATGTATAACATTTATATATTATTTATGTGGATATATAAACACATAATTTATATGTTATATATATATACATATATATAAAATGTATATGTAATTTTTGTATTTTTTAATGGCACATTGGGCCATGGAAGATAAAAGCACGGTCTTTAGAGCTACAATGATCTTGGTGTATATCCTTCCTTCTCCATTTTTTTTTTCCTCCGTGACCTCGAGCAGTTAGCTTAACCTGATCCATAAAATGGAGATCGCCATGACTCATCTCATGGACTGCTTAAGTCATCAGTTAAGCAAGATAGATTTTATGAAGCTCTTAATACAAGATCTGCCATGTAGCAAATGTACAGTAATGTTTGTCATTGGAGCACTGCAGTGGAAGCCGCTGTTCCAGGAGAGAGATTGAGCCTGTGGTGTGTGTTTTTCTTGCATTAAATAGGCCTAGGGTGATGGTTTGAGTGCATTGTTTTCTTTGGGAGGGTACAGGATATGGTTAAATTGCTCTGAAAGTCAAAATTCAATTTCATTTTGTAGTAGTGTTTATTTTCAATGCATCAGCCAAATCAGTCTCTTTAATTATTCCATGTATTTCCCAAGCTTAAGGTTTACAGACCAGGTTCGGAATGTACTAGGTGAGATGGCAGAAATGTAAAGGTAATACAGGAAATCAGTCTTCGCATTCCAATAAGCCCCTTGGTTTCTCTCTCAGACGAATTTTGAGATTCCTTGCCGTAAGAGTTCATGGTAGAGCACCGCCACCGTGAACATTCTCAAAGCACGAAATTGAAATATTTTTTATTGCAAGCCGTATCTCCTCCATAAAGCAGAGGTGGTCTTCGTAGCCCCCTCCGTACAGGTGCCCTTTATTAACTCTTAGAGACACCAAAGCATCTGGGACCACGTGTTCTTTTGTGTTCTGTTCTTATTCATAACAGTAGGACATTGGTTCCAATTTTGTTGTGACCTGTTTAGGTTATTTTTTACATGTTCTTCAAGTATAATAGAAAATTCACTCCGTTCTGTTTTCTCCATATTTATATATATTTCCATATTTATATATTCTCCATATTTATATATAAATATATAAATAAAAACCTACATGGTGATTTGATATGGTGTTATCTCATAGAAGTTCTCTGTCAATAGTTTTTTATTCTAAGTCTCTCTCTCTCTCTCTCTCTCTCTCTGTCTCTTTTTTTCTGATCTTGAAGGATGTCAGAAAAAAAATCAGTTCTTTAGGGACAAATACGTATAAATAACAGGCTTTGATAGTACAGATATTAGGTTCTTTTGTGCTTTGTATATCTACAAAGTATGTAAGTACATATCTGTCAACCGACCATTATTTTGCTTACTTGATCTTTCTATTCTTTATTCTACCTAGTTCCGGTATGAGTTGCACTTAAAAAAGCTCTGCCTGACAGAGTATAGTACACTGGGAAAGGAAAGGCAGCCATAGGTGGTAAGAATCTAGTTTCATTCCATTTCAACAACATGCATGCAGCTGCAGGCTTCTTGGCATTCAGGCCAATGAATGAACCTCTCTCAGCGTAACCCTGGGTGGACTTCAAGGATGAGAAGAACAGGTGTTCTTTTCCTACAGAGCAGATTAGCCTGGTTACTAAATTAGCAGTACTTGCTAAGAATACGTTTTGCTACATTCGGAACATTATAACGTGTACTCTCTTGGAATTTCTGGAGGTATATAGGGTCTTCTTTGCTGTTCATGATGGGGTTTGGCGAGCAAAGGCCCCCTTACCTACCATCAGTGGGGCGGACCTGACGATTTCTGACAATAGAATTCTTCTTTTTCTTCCTCCATTATGTACTTCTTTTGGGGAGTGTGTTCATGGCATCCGTTAAATATTCATGCCTTGGGGCGCCTGGGTGGCTCAGTCGGTTAAGCGGCCGACTTCGGCTCAGGTCATGATCTCACGGTCCGTGAGTTCGAGCCCCGCGTCGGGCTCTGTGCTGACAGCTCAGAGCCTAGAGCCTGTTTCAGATTCTGTGTCTCCCTCTCTCTGACCCTCCCCCATTCATGCTCTGTCTCTCTCTGTCTCAAAAATAAATAAACATTAAAAAAAAATTAAAAAAAAATATTCATGCCTTCCCCACTCCCCCACCCCCCACCCCATTTACTGTTTAAAAATACACAGTTGGAAATTTTGTAACTCGCTTTCACAAAAAACTAAGGCTAAAGTATTCAATTTAATGTTGGAAATCCTCGTTCAAGAAATATATATAGAGGCGTCTGGGTGGCTCAGTCGTTTAAGCATCTTAACTCTTAATCTCGGCTCAGGTCATGATTTCACAGTTCGAGAGATAGAGTCCCACGTCAGGCTCTGTGCTGACAGTGCAGAGCCTGCAAGAAAAAAAAAATACATATCTATATGCCCTTTATGGATCGTTGACATTTGTGCACATCAAACAAAATGACTTGCAGCCACTTCTCAGGAAAAGAAAAAAAGACTACCTTTGTTTCAAAGGGCCATATTCCTTGGATGAACGTGAACATTGCTGTGTAATATACTGCTATGAGAAATGATACACTTCTTAGTGGGAGGTCAAACAGTTTGGAGATAGGACTGGAATGTGATAATTTTCTTAATGTTTACAGTGTCGAATACAGAAAGAATAGATCTTTGAGAAAAGAACTGATGGTTTTAAATTGAAATGTTTTCTCATCTTGTAGGTCATGCGAGAATGGGAAGAGGCAGAAAGGCAAGCAAAGAACTTGCCTAAAGCGGACAAGAAGGCAGTCATCCAGGTAAAACCCAGGCGGGTTCTCCACCGGGCAGCATGGGCTAGCACCTCTAGAACCCCCAGGGGGATTGTTCACATTCCCACTAATTTGGACTATTGTTCATCATTGTCCATGAATTCAGTTTCTTCAGCTCTTCCTTGTATTTGTTCTTAATTAGCTCAAGTTTTAATTCATTGCCATAAAACCCCTGTTGCTCCTTGCATTCTGCTTTTGGTTGCCAAATTCTTCCTTTACCTCTTCCCCTGGCACAAATCACACGCCGTGATTAGACTTTTGCAACAGGAACTCCTCTCACAGCTGCCTTAAGCAAATTGTAAGATCCTCGTGGTCACTTTCCTATTAAAATACGTTGAGGAAGAGCGGAGTTGTTTTGGTTGGTTTTTCTTTGTTTGCAATGTAATTTCGAGTTTTAAAAGTAACAGAAATTTAGCCTGTGCTACAGCTCGTCCAGTCAGTCTTCGGGGGCCATAGAGAAGAATGATTTACAGTGAGAAATCAGGATTGAGGATGGGGTGCGGGAAAGGGAGGCAACCCATAGAGCATGCCGAATTAGTCAAAATGTTGGAAGGACTGTAAATCTTGGAGTCAAATGGAGTAGGATACCCCCTTGGGAAGCCCCATGCTGCACGTCCGGTCCCGTGTTGATGTGTGCACGTGTTTGCAACGACAGCATTTCCAGGAGAAAGTGGAGTCCCTGGAGCAGGAAGCAGCCAACGAGAGGCAGCAGCTGGTGGAGACGCACATGGCCCGAGTGGAAGCCATGCTCAATGACCGCCGTCGCCTGGCTCTGGAGAATTACATCACTGCCCTGCAGGCTGTGCCCCCTCGGGTAGGTCTGGCGAGGCCTCCTTTCACAAGTCGCTTCGGGGCCCAACACAAACAGGAGGCGTGGGGGCGCGGGGGGTGCTGAAGGCCACCGGAAGGAAATCTGGGGACTGTTACGAGCTCCATTATGTACAGGTTTGGCCTCGGTTCCCTTGTCTTGAAGGTTATGGGGTCACAGGGGAGCCGCCTGCACAGGGTCATCTCAGCGCAATAGACACTCACGCCTTTCCACAGAGCCGTCAGGCAGGCTTCCCGGGGACTCAACGCGCAAGACCTGACCCCAGTTAATGTGCCTGGGACAGTGACACGTCAGGAAACGTGTCAGTGACAGCCGAAGTCAGGAAACCGCAAAAGTTGACAGGACTTTCTATGTAACCATCTAATGACAAATAACTGAGGGTTAAGAAGAGTTGGGGCGTGGTCAGGCTGTTAGGATTTCTGTCAGGATTTTGAGGAACTAGAACTCAAGTTTCCTGCTGAGGGAAGCAGTCATATTCTCTGGTGGGAAACCCTCATCAGTCATGGTGTCCACAGAGAAGAGGCCTTGTTGGAGGTTTTCAGCAATAAATGCCCAGAAAGGCTTCCTGAGCAATGCAAGCGGATCTCCTCAGTGAGGCTTCATGGGAGAGTTTACTTTGGACATAAGGAACATTCTGAGCGGGAGTGTGTGTGTACTATGTCCGTCAGTTTATCCGTTACTGAGTGAGTGACATTAAAATCTCTGCTATTTTCTCATGTGATGCTATCAGCTTCTGCTTTTTGTATTTTTGAGGCTTTGTTTTTAGGCGCAGAAACATCCAGAGCTCTTACGTCCTCCTTCGCGCCCCCCCCCCCCCCATTATCATTATGACATGACCTCTTTATCCCTGGTACTATGTTTTGCTGTGAAGTTACTGTGTCTGATATTAAAGGTATTTCAGCTTTCTTCGATCAATGTTATCATAGCATATCATTTTTCCATCCTCGTGGAACCTGTCTTTACAGTTGAAGTGCATTTCTTATAGGCAGCATACAGTTGAATCTTGCCTTTTAAAATTGTGAACACCATGTGATGAAGTTATTGATACAGTTATGCCTAAATCTGTCGTCTTGCTGCATCTCCTATTTGTTTCATCTATTCTTTGTTCCCTTTCTCTTCTTTTTTCTGCCAACTTTTGGACTAATAAGATATTTTTTTATGGTTTTCTTATATGCCCGTTGTAGGGTTTTTAGAACCGTAACTCTTTCTGTCGTTATTTTAGCGTTTGCCTCAGAGTTTTAGAAAATGTTTCTAACACTTCCCAATATTATACCAGCACAAGTGATACTATGCCACTTCATGTACATTACAAGAACCTCATCAAATTCTTCCATTTCCCCTTTCCCAATCTTTGGTCTGTTGTTGCCATACTTTTTCCGTACTACATTATTGTTAGTTTTCTTTTAAACAATGAATTATCTTTTAAAGAGTTACATAATAAGAAAAATAGTTATCTAGATAGTTACCATTTCTGGTGCTCCTTAATCCTTGCATAGATCCATCTGGAATTATCTTCGTTCTACTCAGAGGACTTCCTTGAAAGTTTCTTTTAATGCATGTAGATTGGTGAAGAATTCTTTTGCTTGTGTATATCTGGAAAGATCTCTATTTCACTTTTGTTTTTGAAAGACGTTTTTGCTGGGTATAGAATTATAGGTAGAAGTTTTCTGCAGCTACTTTAATGATGATGTTCCATTGTCTTACTTGCATGGTTTCCAACAAGAATGCTAATACCCTTTTCTTTATCTCTGTAAATAATATATCTTTTTTTTTTTAATCTGGCCACTCTGAAGATTTTCTCTTTATCACCAATTTTGAGCAATTTGATTATGATGTGCCATGTGTATTTCAATCAGCTATTTATCCCATATGGCTGTTTTTTGTGTCCTACATTGTAGCTTTCACATCTAGAAGTTTAGTCTGGCTTTTGTTTGTTATTTTCATATCTCTCATTTCTTCACCTAAGTTTTTAAACTTTTGGAATGCATTTATAGTTACTTTTAATATCTTTGGTTGCTACCTCTAATATCAGCTTTGGGTCAATTTTGATTGATTTTGTTGATTGTTTTCATTATATGTAGTATTTTCCTTCATCATTTCATACCTAGTAGTTTTTTATTGGCTGTCAGACATCGTGAACTTGACTTTGTTGAGTGCTGGGTACTTTCGTACACCTCTATTTTTTTTATATATATTTTTTAATGTTTATTCATTTTTGGAGAAAGAGACAGAGACAGAGTGCAAGCCGGGGAGTGGTAGAGAGAGGGGGAGACACAGGATCTGAAGCAGGCCCCAGGCTCTAGCTGTCAAGCACAGAGCCTGACATGGTGCTCAAACTCACAAACCACGAGATCGTGACCTGAGCTGAAGTCAGACACTTAACCGACTAAGCCACCCAGGTGCCCCTGTATACCTCTGTTCTTGAGCTTTGTTCTGTAATGTTAAAGTACTCAGAAATGGTTTGATCCTTTTGGGTTTTGCTTTTAAGACTTGTTAGGTGGGTTCAGGGCAAGTTGTCAGCTTATGGCTCATTCAGCAATACAGAGGTAAGATTCTTCTGAGTAATCTACTGTGAACACTGAGTTTTCCCATCTGGATGGTGGGAACAGGTGCTATGCCTGACCCTGTGTGAACACCAGGCGCTGTTGCCGCTAATCTTTTTGGGTGTTTTTTTTCCCCCATGGTCTCAGCTGGATTCTTTCACTTGTATGCTTTGATCATGAGTCAGCTACTTTTTGCATAGGGACATTATATGCAAATCTGGGTTCTCTGAGCAACTCAGTCCTCCCCAGCACTCCTGCAGTTCTAGAGCTCACCTCCTTCATGTCCCCTTTCTCAGTGTTCACTGTCCTTCACCTGATGTCAGATGTCTTTTAGAAGCATAGTTCTGTATATTTTGTCCATATTTTGGTTGTTACAGGCAGTCGGGTAAATCTGGTTCTCATTACTCCATCTTGGCTGAAAGCAGCAGTTGGCATGTATGATGTGACTAAACCAAAAAGTCTCCCACTTACACTGATTCTCCTCATTTTGATTTTTCCTTTGATGCTAAAGTTACAGCCCAGAAAGCTCTGAGGAACCATAGAAGAGCTTCCAGTACTCTTGTATAGATAGTGAGATTGAATTGACCTTGTTCTACCAGTGACATCACTGAGATTGAGTGTCTGGTCCGGGGTGACACCACCACACTGGTTCATGGACAGGGTGGAGCTGTCACAGCCGACCACTGGAGTGCCTTCTTACTAGACCACACTTCCTCTCTGAACAAAAGGCTTTTGAAAAAGAATATCACATTAGCATTTGCATGCTCTATTCAGAAAAACAGTCTCTGTTCTAGCACTGTTCGGTAAAATCCTGTTTACATGCGTTTGGAGAAGTTCCTTGGTTACTCTCTTTTTCTAGAGTACTCGATTTTGGAGTCAGGGCCGTTAGGATCGTTCGCCAGAGCAGGGCTGGGTGTGGGTGTTGAGACCAGAATCTCAATCACTGACGGTTTACTGGAATGTTCCAGCTGAAAGTCCGGTCTCTGAAGTAGGGTCTTTGCAGTGTGGTCATTGATGGAGCTAAAAATAAGATGGGGACTGAATGGAGTCCTGAACCAAAGCACATTTCAGAATCTTCAGTTCTGTCCCATCTGCCATCACAGGAAAGATGGTGATGAGAAGAGTATTTGGCAAAGCTTCCTGTATTACCAAAGGGGATACTTTCAGACTGGTCACAATCGTATTCATTCTGGGCCTGTTGATCTCTTCATGCAGAATTAAACATCATGTTAATTTGAAATAAAAATTAAAGACTGGATTAGGGGCCATTTTACTGTCAAAAAAAATCAGATTGTTGTTGATTGATCCAAGAAGTCTATTGAATTCTTCCCTAGAAATGCATAAAACTCTCCCATGTAATAAAAACTGGGGCTGGATAGTCATGGGGCTGCAATCTTGCTATCACCTGCCATTTAAACAAAAATTCTTTTTTAGGGGCGCCTGGGTGGCTCAGTTGGGTGGTGTCTGACTTCAGCTCAGGTCATGATCTCATGGCTCGTGAGTTTGAGCCCCACATCAGGCTCTGGGCTGACAGCTCAGAGCCTGGAGCCTGCTTCGGATTCTGTGTCTCCCTCTCTCTCTCTGTCCCTCCCACCTTCTCTCTCTCTCTCTCTCTCTCTCTCTTTCTCTCTCTCTCTCTCGTCAGTAATAAATAAACACTAAAGAAAATTTTAATTAAAAATTAAATTTAAATTAAATTTTAAATTTTAAATTAAAAATAAAAATAAAAAATTTTTTAACATTTATTTATTTTTGAGAGACAGCATGAGTCGGGGAGGGGCAGAGAGAGAGGGAGACACATAATACAAAGCAAGCACCGGGCTCTGAGCTGTCAGCACAGATCCCAATGCAGGGCTCAAACCTACTAACTGTGAGATCATGACCTGAGCCAAAGTCAGACACTGAACAGACTGAGCCACCCAGGCACCCCCATCACCTGCCATGTTTAAGTTAATGAGCATCTTATTTAAATTTTATTTCAAGTGTTTATTTTAACATATAGCTGGACCTGGCTCTGCACTTCAGAAAAAATGCAAGAAAATTCTAAGTCCCCTTTTAAGGACTTTTCTGTATTCCTGTTAAAAGACAAATCAGGAGCATGCCGGTTACTGTCCAAGGAAGGTGGCATCTTATGTTGGAGCCATAAATACATTTTTCTGAGATCTCCCTCATGCTTAACACAGTGCCTGGAAAAGATGAAGTATTCAGTAAATGTTAGTTGAATATAGGAAATGAATTAGTCAGTGTTTTTTCTGTGGATTCTATAGCTAATAGCACCTTCAAAATAATTATCCCCTTAACCCTGACCATACTGTGCCCGTCCCGGCCTTGGCACGTGGGAATCTGAAACAACATGGATTGTTTTCATCTTTGAGGCTCATATTTAATCTGTATTTTTATCTATAATTTTGAACCCAAGCTTGGAAGTGTCATCTGATGATGTTTTGATGATGTTTTCATGCAGCTAGAATTCCTTGCCGTACTATGAATTTCATTTGTGAGTCCCCATGGCTGTGTGTGTTTTATGTTCTAAAATTTCCTTTTTAATTAATTATGTGCCTGCTGGCCATAACCGTAAATGGCTAATCTAAAAGTGCATTGGAATTATACTTAGAATTTTGCCATGTCCAAATACTTCCAACATCACAGGAGATAAAACAGTTGTATTTCCTCAGGAATAGTTTGGTCTTTGCACTCAGGATAAACTATTAATCTGTAGAGGGCGAGTGACTCTTCTAAGGACCAGCCCCTTTCATTTTAACTCTTTTCTTAAAGTTTCCTTGGAAAATCAAGGAGTTGCACCCTTTCTCTTTCCCCTAGAATTGTTAAATTCCTCTCCAGAGTTGCATCACACATGGTCAGCCTTCCGCCACTCTTCGATCACTACCAAACTTAAGTACAACTTAAAACTAAATTATCATTTGACCACCAGATCTCTCTACCTATGCTTCTCACTTCTTACTTTATCAGAGCTCATATTCAGTCACCTTACGGCCTCATGAATGATCAGCTGAATGTGATCTGAGCCTTCCTTTTTGTAACTGTCAGGATTCACTTCACAGACGGAGAGAAGACGAAGCTGTTGCCTTACTGTCCATCATTCTCTTCAATATGCAGACCAGTTAGCCTTTAGCAGGCCCCCGTACAGTTAAACTAAAGGCTAGATCAGAATTTCTTTTTAAAATAGACATGGTAGGCTGAGGTCTGAAAAAACTTAGGAGTTCCTAATTAGTAAGAATTGAAATGTGTTAAACATGGGAGCCAAATAACAAAAGCTTTCTTTATAATTCAGAGATTCTCAGTGTCTTTACAGATACTTATTCCAGATCTTCCATTAGACAGCGTTCTAATTATCATCTTGACCACAGAGGACTTTGAAGCATTTTCTACATGGAAGTGAGAATGAGGAAATGTTTTCGTGTAGATCTGTCTTGTCTGTGTGCCCCTGGTGTTGTGTGTTTGTGGTGGTGGTGGTGGTGGTGTTTTCCAGTGTCTCACAATTGTGGTCATCTTCTGTGCGCTAAAATTAATTTCATGCTTATATCGGATACCTCACATTCACATTCAGACTTCCAACATTCAGCTGAGGGGTAAGAAGTTCCTTTAGCACCAACACTCTTTCCTTTCTCATTTCTGATTAGTTCAGCCAAATGTTAAATTTCCTGAGATTCTGGAAAACTGCCTCATAGAATTCCTTGGTAGTGCATTAATGTAACGACTTGTGAGATTTATCATCAAGGAACATGGTTTTGTCCCTAGGTGGAGATTTTGCTCAGTGCTGTTTAGTGAATTCTAACAGCAGGGAAATAAATATCCAATAACAAGCAGCAAAATCGTTGGAGAAAATCAAGGACAGAAATTCATGAGTGCGAAACAGAGGCATTTAACTTGGCCATTTTAAAAAGTTTTCCTGTAACCTTGCAAACTGCCCTTCTCCCTACAACTCTTCATGTTCTGCTAATCGCTTCGGGTCCAAAAAGAGATATGAGCATTTATAGAATATATGCAGACAGCATGCATCCACATGCCAAGGTAAATCTGGTACATCTGCACCTCAATATAAGGGACAGGAAATAAGTTAAAAACCATTTTCCTAGTTCTTCATATGTGAAGGACCTGAGACAGAAGAGTCCCAAGATGTTTGAGGCATTCTATCCTCAAGCTTTCAATATAATACAAACTTTGTAAAGCCGATATGAATGTACTTAAAAGACTGCTAGGTTGAAAATCACCTTTGAGAGATATAAGTAATTATCTTAAACCTTACATATTTACTATTCATCCATTCATCATTCATTTATTTTTAGTTGCAATTTGTAAAATTGGTGGGCACAAGGAGACTCATTAACTTGAGAGCTTTTTTTTTTAATTTTTTTTTAAATTGTATTTATTTATCCTGAGAGAGACAGAGATAGTGCAAGTAGAGGAGGGAGGGAGGGAGGGAGGGAGGGAGAGAGAGAGAGAGAGAGAGAGAGAGAGAGAGAGAGAATCCTAAGCAGGCTCCACACTGCCAGCACAGAGCCCGAGGTGGGGCTCAGACTCACGAAAGCATGAGATCATGTCCTGAGCCAAAACCAAGAGTCAGATGCTTAACCGACTGAGCCACCCAGGCGCCCCTAACTTAAGAGCTTTTAAGGACAGACCCAGTAACAAACAGATGGAAAGGAAAACAGGAGAATTAGCATTCATTGGACAAAATCCTACAGACTCTGCCGACTGATTTGCACACTATTTCCATAAAACCTCTTAATATGACCCCCTTACCTTGCTTTGAATCTGTACCAATCTTGATAGACGGATCTAAAGACCAGCAGGTGATATGGAACCAGAGACGCTAGTGCTCTCTGTTTTTAATTGAATTAAGTTAAACAGAAAATTACGAAATATGTAGTAAAGGCGTTAGCTTGAAAGCTGTCCTGTGCCCCTGAATCCACATTCATCCCCCGGATTCCCTCCACCGCAGAGCCCTGCTTCGGGACTGCCTTCAAAGTCAGAAGGGCTCTTCATCGGACACTGTCAAAACCTACAGCACTGGGATGTCCTGTTTCTTTCCGGGATAGGTTGCATGTACACATTTATATGATGATATCTGTTTTCATTTCATCCTTGAAAATCAAAACCCATCACGAAAACGTAAATGTTTTTCAGACAAATGCATAATAGCGCATTATTTAACGACGTAGGGGTTACTTACCTTTCTGGTCTCACAGACGTCTACCCTGTGGGGGCAGATAGTAGCCCGGGTCTTCCCCTTAGAAACATGCACGCACCTGATGTTCATCCACTGATCAATTTAATTGCATTTTGGGTTTTTATAAGCATTGTTTTGGGTTTCCTCGCATTAATGTTTCCAGTAGGTCAAGGCGCTGTCGTTAGCTGGAGTATGAGGAGAGGGGGAAATTAAAAGAGATATGAAGGTACGTGTCTTTGAGCGTGGTGCAGCCAGTTGGAGGATGTGGGAAGCAAAAATGCCAAAATGCAAGTATGGAGATGCAAAATGGAAACATACTATTTTACCTCTCTTCTAAAAAGTCAAGATTATGTCACAGTTGGCATTTGTAGGGTGATCAGACCAGTTGGCAAATCTTTGCAAAGTTCTGTGGTATCCTTTCAAACGTGCTTCGTTTATGGTTTCTTCCATTAACTCCGTAGGCTTTGCCTTTGGGGTTGTATTAATAATCCAACTCGTCATGAAGAGCTTCAGCGTGTTTCACTGCTTGCCTAAATAAGAATTGAGTACCTGCAACTCCAGAGAATTTCTGGCCCTTCTTGGCTCTCAGCTTGGTTGATCTAAGCTCCGCATCCAGTGGATGCTACAGTTGATCCAAAAGCATTGATCCTGGGTTTGGATCAGGTGCTGAATTTCAGTTCTGTATGCTGTCTTCGCTGATTTATAGCTGTGGTCTGTGTGACTCTACTCTCAATATTCTGACACCAAATGTGAGGATTTTTTTCCCCCTCACATTTGATAATTGTGACACTCCCCATCATTAGCATAAACCCTACAGATTGAGGGCTCCGTCCTACCAGACTGCCCCCCCATTTCAGCCACCCATCCCAAGCCTCAGATTTTCAGTCACATTTTTTTCCTTCTGACCAACCAGCCATGCATCAGAGGTTCCCACGACCCCCTTCTTGGGTTTGATAATTTACTAGAACAACGCACGGAATTCAGATCAGTGCTTTACTTACTGTTAGCAACATATTCTAAGGGATATAACCCAGGAATAGCCAGATGGCAGTGACACATGGGGCAAGGCGTAGGGGAAGGGATGGGGCACTGGGATGTCCGCTCTGTCTGTGCTCTCCTGGTGCCCCACTGTGTTCCCCAACCGGGAACCTGTCTGAACCCCACTGTGAGCATTTTTTTTTATGGAGGTTCCATTAGGTAGGTACAACAGATTAAATCCCCGGCCTCTGGTGACTGAACTCAATCTCCAGTCCCTCTCCCCTCTCAGGAGGGTGGAACTAAAAATTCCAAACCTCCAATCACTGGGTTTGAACCATCCTCCAAGAGTCACTGGGAGAGTGTACCAAAGATAACACTTTATCGCTTCAGGGGTCCTAGAAGCTCCTGTGGCAGGAACCAGAGGCTCAGACTGAATATTCTGAAAAAAGATGCTCCTGTCACCCCTGTCACTCAGGAAATTACTAGAGTTTTAGGAGCTCTGTGTCAAAGACTAGGGAAAGAGACCAAATAATAGATTTCCTTATGATGTCACTGTACCCAGAAAAAATTATTTCTGACAACTAGATTAAAACCACTCTTATTTTCTAAATTTTATAGCAGATGTCAACGCCTGTCTTTAATTCCCAGGTTCGCCATCCGTAAAACCTGTAACTTGGAACAGACGACTTAATTAAAAGGATTCTTCCTCCTTCATTTGCAAAATGGGGTTAATTGTTCTCTTTTACAATTAGCCTTGTTCTAGCTTTCTTAGCCATATTAGAAAAACAAAAGGATTAATCAGAGGTTGGGCTGAGATTGTGAAGTAGGGAGTTACCTTCCTCCCTGAGAAGAGAAAGGCTAGAATATACTGTAAAAACACCAGAAACGGAGGCTTTGTTGCCGAGTCCCTGTTAGGAAGTCCACTTCCCTGTGGAGGAGGGAAGGGGTAGAAGATGACTTTCTGTTCTCCTGGGGGCCACCGTCTTCTGTTAACAGCACAAGGCCAAGAGCCGAAGCAGTTACCTGGATAGGCCGGGAGGGGAGGATATCTAATGCCTCCCTGTTCTCCAACCTTGAGAAATACTGAATGGAGGCAGGCCCAAGAATCTGGTGCCGTTTCCCCGGCCGCTTCCTCAAGACTTCCTTCAGTGTTCAACTTGGCGTAGAATTGTCATTTGCCTTCGTAAACTCATTTTAAACTACAGAAATCGTGTATGTGCTCTTCTGAAGAAAGGAATGTGGATGAATTTTGCAGTGAACTTTAAACATTTAGTTCAACTCCTAGCTTTAAAGACAAACACAGCTGTGATCCAAAGGTTCCCGTGGACGCTTCTCTGTCTCTTTTATCCCCCAGATTTTTCTTGCAACAGTGAAGGTACTTGTGAAATGCCGAAATTCTGAGGGCCAAAGTATCGAAAAGAACTTAACTGAGACCATCTCAAGCAGAGAAAGGTTTAACTCTAAGGGTGTTTTTTAAAACCTGCACAGAAATTGTATACATTTTACACTTAGATGCTTAAGATTTCTTGAAATCCAAGATGAAAATAATGGCCTCAGCCTGTTTGTGAAAACAGGAGAGACTTGTGTTTTCTTGATAGGCAATTAAGTTTCCTGGTTACATGGTTAGAAACCAGTGGGATGCAATTTAATGCTCCAGGAGGCGGCTTTCTGAATAAGTCCCTAGCCACCTGGAAAGTTTCGGGTGCTCCTCCTAAAGTGACCCATTTATTTCCTCCTCCCTGGTGAGATTACACCCAGTGCCTTTAAAGACTCTTGACATATCATTCCCTCTCCTCGGGAAAATGGCTTAAGACACAAGTGTATTGTGATAAGATGCCAGATTTCAAAATCAAGCGTAAAGCATGGAGTAAAATAGGATCAGTTGGCCATGTTTTAATATGCCTCCCACATGAACTACACATCCAGACATGATTGCATGGAATCAGTTAGACGTGTGTGATTGACCCCAAGTCCAGCAACACGAAATGTATGAAATTGCATAAAAACCCAGTGAAAAGGCAATACAGTTGAGAAGAGGGGAAATCATTTTTTTTTAATGTTACATTTTATAGAGGAGGGCCATGAACTTTCTTTCAAAATTATTTACATCAACCTGGCATCAAAACCCAAACCATAAGACGAGCTATGTCATCTTTTGAAATTAATGAGATGAATTCTTGTTGATATTAGTTTGAACGTGCCATGGAGGGCATGAAATATTTTCTGGGAAGTGTTCCTCGTTAAAACAACGTCCTAAAGGACTCCAGCATACTGGATAGATAGGTCAAGTGGGGTTGAAAAATCAGTATGTCTCATGAAAATCGGGAGTGCGTCTTAGTGGAGAGATGCTTATTATCAACTCAGATACCATGAAGGATAGATTTTGTTACTGGAACCACGCGTGAAATTACAATTAGGTCTAGGTTATTCAATAATTTAATTAACAAACATTTTTAGCAACCAAATTGTGCCAGGATCTGTGCCGGCAGCCAGAGTTATGCTCTTGTTCCAAGAAAAGAAAATGGTTAACGTTCCAAAAGATAAATCTTCTATTTTAGGTTAAATCTAATCCATTTTAGTAATGCCCAGTCTCAATCCGTTAAGAAATTCTTTTTGAAACGATTTTTGAAAATGCATTGTGATAGCGAAGTGAATTTAGTGCAAACTGAAAAGTGTCACATCAGATGCAAATAGACACTTTGTTGTTATGGGCTAAACACCCAGAAACAACAGTGACGATAAAAACGGATTGGATGTAATTAGTCCCCCCTGGGCAGATCTTTTCCTTTTATTTTCTCTGCTCTTTGCTATAAATTTTAATAACAAGATCAGCCATCCTATGCCAGTGTAATCAGATTGTAGTATTTATATGTACAATATGTAAATTGTGAAATAAGGGAAATTTGTCAGGGAAAAAAAACGTGATTTACTAGTTACAGAAGATTTAAAGACTTGAGAATGATTGGAAGTAAATGCATAGAGGTTAAACACAGGTTCCTTACACTCTGTTTCCTGTGAATATGTTTGAGCCACTGAATTCTTACGCTCGTATTTCTAATCATCCGAACAATCTTGTCATAAATGTAACTATTGTGACAATAGTAGAATCAGTTACTTTAAGAGAATACATTTCTGTAGAGATGTTTTTTTCTCTTATTTTTGTATATTACTGTGTTTTTAATTACAATTTTAAGAAACTTATCTTTGTCTTAGCATAATGAAATAAACCCCCAAGAGATTCCCTTTTATCCTGAAATGTATGGATGAAATGCATGGATGGTACATCTCTAGAAATAACTAGTTTTAATCCTTGGTAATTCTGTATTCTGGCTAAAAGTGGTAAAAGCAATTACTTCTTTGATTAAAATATGCAATGAATCATATACCAAAGGCAACGCCCTTTTTGGCTTTTTTTTTTTTTTTTTTTACTTAAAGCAAATCAAAGATATAAAAGCATAGAGAAATGTTAATGTTTTTCTTTGTTACCTAAGAATGATATTTGTTTCTCAGGTGCAGACATAACCACCATTTTATTTGGTGTGACATATCTGCCTGTTCCAACATAAGAGCTAATCTGATTTTTTTTTTTTTCATTTCTAAGCACGATTCTTAGAAATGTGTTTGCATGGATGCATCAACCGAGCAGAGCCATGTAATTCATTTATTGAGGGGCATGGTAATGTCTTCCTGAATTATCTCATGTCCCGAGGCGTAGGCATTAGGAAGAAAAAGGCTTATGTGTATATTAGACACACACACACAATGTGTGTCTGAGCTCATATAAACAATGATGAGGTCATAGCTTACAATGGGCTCTTAGGGCTCATTATTCTTGCAGGAGCTTTGTTTCCTGGTAAAGTGAGGGCAAGCCATGCTGAGGCCTTGGGGAATCATGAGATCCTGGTGTGCTTCTGGTTCATTGTCAAGCTCTAGGGATTTGTTGGGGGAATTTGGAAATATATTTCTGAAATGAAGAAATGTTGGTGTTAAATAAGATAAGCAATTTTAAACATGTGAACACAATGACCATTTAATTTTCCATCTTAATAGGCGATAAGTAAGGAAGGATGGATGGAGAACTAGAATCTGTGCGTGTCATAAAAGCCTAACTTTTAACTAATACCTTTAATCGTTTTCTAGTAATCCTAAACAAATTGACAAAGGACATTCCTGTCTTGCCATTTCGCCTCCCTACATCTGACACAGTAGCTGAAAATGGAGTGCCAGAAAGCAGGAACAGCAGTTGAGAGACTGACTAAGCTAAATCCGGATGGTCTTCTGCACAATGATAAGAGCGGGTGTGATCATATCCCCAAAGAATATCATCTGAGCTTATAAGCACTAGAGATTTAGGCGAGGACTCCTAGAACAGACTCATTTCTAACCACTCAATTATTTCTCTCTGTATTCAACTATGCAAGTTGCTTTTGGAATTATTTTTAGCTTGACCCATGTTAGAGTTTCCTTGAAAGGCATGATCACATAGCTGATCGGGAGAACAGGGTTAAGAGCCAGAGCCAGACTCTCTGTTCTCACTATACCACGGACTAGCTCTGTAACTAGCTGTGTAACCAGCCATATAACCCTCTACCTTCTTTGTGCTGTGTTTTATCTATGATAAAGCCCCAGCCATAGGGTTGATAGGAAGATTTGGTGAGTTACTATGCATAAAGCACATGGTCTCGCTCATTCATATAAATAGCCAATAAGTGTTGAGCTGTTACTGCTTAGAGGAAAGAAAAGGGGCTGGGCATTGGAGGCAAGGACTGAGTGGAAGAAATAGGTGTGTACTGTGCACCTGCTGTGAACTAAGCATTACCCTCGACAGCTAACACAGAACGTGGTTAATACTCAGTGTACTCTGTATGAAAGATACTCTTATGTGAATTGCACAGAAGAAAAATTTGAGGCCTGGATAATATGGGGGACTCTCAAATTCATTTTAAAATTCATGTTAACAGTAATAATTTGCAAGTGGGAATGTGTGCTGTTTTGGGCGATAGTGGAAGAAAAAGGGCAGACCCAAATGTTAGTTGTCAGAAGTTACCCCTCCATTGTCCGATTTGAGATTCGGCTTTAATGCAGTAATGACAAGACCAGTGTGGCGCCTTTATATTCTGGTGCACATGCTCTTTGGTGACCGGCGTTTCAAGACAAAATGCCTTATAGAAACATTCATAGGTGACTGGCTGCAAAATAAATAAGAAGGAAAGAAGGTTATAAGAAAGCAATCCTTATGTTTAATTGAAGTATTTTTTCTTATATGAACTCTTTAAAAGAAAAAAAATTTCCATTTTCCTCAAAACAATGAAGCCTTTTCAAGAGAAAATAATGAAATAGAGCTAAGAAAGCACATGCAGTCAGTCAGCTTGCACACATCAGGGGCAGGGACATTGTGAATAGATGCAATTAGATCCTTTCTGTCTCCAGCCTTGGAGGGATCATCATGATAGAAGTAGAGGGAATTATTTATTTTTTTTATATTAAATATAATTTACTGTCAAATTGGTTTCCATACAACACCCAGTGCTCATCCCAACAGGTGCCCTCCTGAATGCCCATCACCCACTTTCCCCTCTCCCCAACCCCCCATCAACCCTCAGTTTGTTCTTAGTATTTAAGAGTCTCTTATGGTTTGCCTCCCTCCTAGAGGGAGTTTTTTAAAGGCCTTGGTGTTAAATAACAAGCAAGGGGATCAAGGGTTTGTAATATCCTGACTGCACAATCCTGCATATAAAGTATCCATTACATTCAATAATATCCTGCCGTTAAACGAATCGTCTTTTAAATATATACATACACACACACACACACACACACATACATACACACACATATGTACATATATATAATCAATGTAGCTGGTCAGTTGTTATCTCTTTTATTACTTTTCTGCTCTGGGGTTTAAAAGATCATTCTCTGATTTGTAGATTCAACTAGACTTCAGAGTACAAATGAGAATTATAATGATGCATTGCCAAAAGCTATGTTGCTAGCTGTGATGTCTGCCTTTTTTTGGAATTATGGAGAATTACGTTTCTTGTAGGATGAAAGAAATAAGGCAGATGAGCACAGGTTTATTTTCTTTTTATTGTATTTGTTTCCTTTCTTAAGTGTAGGAAGGTGGCCTGCAGACAGCTAAAGCAAGCAAGTACAGGGTACCCTCTCTGCATCAGGCACTGGGTACTGTGTGATCCCTGATAAAGAAAGACCAAATCTGGCCCTTAAAGATGTCACAGTTCAAGAAAGCAGTCAGAAACATAAGTAATTGGGGGCGTCCGGGTGGCTCAGTCACTTAAGCATCCGGTTTTTGATCTTGGCTCAGGTCATGATCTCATGGTTTGTTGGATCCAGCCCCACGTCAGGCCCTGTGCTGAGAGCAGAGCGCGGAACCTTCTTGGGTTTCTCTCTCTCTGTCTCTCAAAATAAGTAAACTTTAAAAAGAAAATACAAGAGAAATAATTTAATAGACTGTGGTAAGTGCAATAATGGAGATATATGTAGCATTTCATGGGGTATAAAAAAAGGATACCACTTCTCCCCGGGATATCGGGGAGGTGACCCCTAACTCAGCCAAAGGAGAAGAGCAGGAACATCCCATAAAATACTACAGCCTTCACCCTATTCCCAATATACCATCTCTGGAAATAAATTCTGTACCTTCCAGCTAGTTTTCAAGGTGCCCATGACCTGGTTAGTAATAACTGGGTTTGCCCAAATGGCGAAAATTCTATTCCTGACATGAACTTTCATAGGGTTCGTTTGCTTGTTTGTTTGTTTTAATGAAGAAGAAATGTGTATCTTTAGAAATCACTTCACAAAATCACATAGTAGGATGCTATAGTAGAATACACATAGCAATGGAATCATTGAAGGCAAAGGAGCCTTTGTCCTTTTTTTATTAGGATGAATGTTTTCAAGTAACTCTAGAGTAAAAATGAAATATAACCAATCAGGAAAAAAAAAAAAGCACCTAAGAAACTTAATTGTTGTTGAAAGAATTAGAATCTGATGGCATAGAAAGAATTTAATTACATTTCAAAGTAAAATAACTACAGTTTCACATTGGCCTTTCTCCTGGGAAACTAACGTGCCTGAAAGCTTGTGAGTTATACCTTGGCCTACAAATTAGTAGTGGTTAAGTTGTCTATTATTTTTCTCATCTTGATTATTGTATTTTATATGCTACTGGTGATGGGGTTATTTCTGCAGTGTTACTATGGAGATAACCACTAAGACTACGCATGTAGAAATGTAGTCTTACATATGCCCCTATGTATTTGGTTGGGGAGAGGGGAGGGACCTAACGTAAATATTACAGCTCCAAAACCATCTCTTTGGGGCACCTGGCTGGCTCAGTTGGTTGAGCGTCTGACTCTTGATTTTGGCTCAGGTCATGATCCCAGGGTTGTGGATGGAGCCCCACATCAGGCTCTGCGCTGAGCATGTAGCCTGCTTGAGATTCTCTTTCTCTCTCCCTCTGCCCCTCTCCCCCCCTTGCACATACTCTCTCTCTCTCTCTTAAAAATAAAAATCATCTCTTTCTGTAGCAGTATACTGCCATTTAAAAAGAAAATGTTGATTATGGACAGTCATCCTGTATGCCGAATGCTAAATGCTCTTGTCAAAATGAAAAATGGCCAATCAACTAAGTAATTACCCATTAAGAAAGTAGTGGGAAAATTGCAAAAAGATGACTTATAATCCTTTCACATGATGGGATGAGTTCGTAGGATCTCTGACCCAGAACCCCTGGAAGAAGCAGTATTTTGCACAGACCTGAAAGGTGTGGGGTTTTTTTTTTTCCACGACAGCCTCGTCATGTGTTCAACATGCTAAAGAAGTATGTCCGCGCTGAACAGAAGGACAGGCAACACACCCTGAAGCATTTTGAACACGTACGCATGGTGGACCCAAAGAAAGCTGCTCAGATCCGGTCCCAGGTGAGCACTGAGTGTGGTCATCATGTGCAACCTTGATAGCACAGTGGCCTTGCAAGGTATTCCCTGAGTACTTATGGGCACTTGACCTCTGTAGCAAGAGTTCTTTAAAACCTGGTAAATTCTACAGGCTTGTCTTACACCAACATGGGCTTTGACGTTTCCTGATTTATGAAAATAATAAGGAATATAAAAATCCTGAGTGTCCATGGTGCCGATTCTTAAGGATCCATTTAAAACTCTGATGACTAAAGTGAAGAAAACCAAAGTCGTATTAACCAAAACCTCTAAAATTGGTTCAATTAGATTGTGATGGGCAATCATAAATTCCACTGCTACCACAGTGCTTGGATATAAATGGGAGCCTAGGTGAAGCCCTTGTAATAATGTGTTTTATTCACATTCCCAATGGTTGACAGATGAAATCTACCTCTGGCAATCTGAAATTTTACATTTCCTGAAATAGAAGAATTTTAAACAGGTAGGTAGGTGGGTAGGTCGATCAATCAATCGATCGATAGAAAAAGAGGGAGGAAGGAAAGGATGGAAGGGGGGAAGAGAAAGATCCAGTCAAATTGAAATGTGTTCCTATCTTTTGGAAAATTTGTGCAGAAATATAATTAGAGCATTAGGGGTTACTTAGGGAGTCTAAATATTAGGAATCAGTGTTGGGCAGAAATGCTCTTTTCAGTTGGCCTTGTAATTTATGGCTCCAAGCATACAATACAGTAGGAACTTGAAAACAGCTCTGAAGTTAGAGAATAAAAAAATGGAAGAACAAGAAAAATAAGAATGCCCTTTTAGGTCACAAGTTCCAGCATTTTGTCAGTTTTATTTTGGAAATTTGTGTCTATCTGTGGTGCTCAGTGAGGAAAAAACTTTTCCCTTTATCGCAGGTTATGACACATCTGCGTGTGATTTACGAGCGCATGAACCAGTCTCTGTCCCTGCTCTACAATGTGCCTGCCGTGGCCGAGGAGATTCAGGATGAAGTTGGTAAGTCAGCTGCTCTTTTCATGCCGAACCTTTAAACATTGTTCTCTCCTGTAGGAGAAAATCAGGTAACTGAGTTCATCTGCAGCAGGAATCTCCAGTGCTCTGATCTATGGAAGGAAAAAGAACAGACTTCACTTTCACAGTGAAAGATCTCGCGGGGCAGGGCGGGGGGTAGGGGGGAAAGAACTAATCATAACCTTACACGTGGGCATGATATTTCCATTTTATGGGTGAAAGAGCTCAAACCTAGAATTTAAGAAATTTACTTGCCTGTGTCCTTGTCACATGTCCTCCGTAGTAGAGCAAGAGCACAAAACCGTGTCTTCTGACATGGAAGTTCAGTAACCGTTCTTTCTGATGCCCCGCCCCCAATGGCCATGTGTGTTCTCTGAACCGTGTTGTTGTTTAAACTTCAGTAAATATGTGCCTCTTATCTTTAATTAAGGCTTTATTTTGACATAATCACACACTCATGGAACACTAATACAGAGAGGTCCAGTATACACATCACCCCCCTTCCTCAACAGTAACATCTTACAGAACTATGATACGTCCTCAAAACCAGGAAATTGGCGTTGTGTGTCCACTGTCTTTTATGTCCCTAGTTTTCCTAACGTCATACTTAATATTTCAAATCAGTGCGTTTTCACATTTTTGTTTTTCTTAGAAAGGGAGTAAAGTATCGCATAATATCATTCTCCACAACACGCCCCCGCCAAATGCCCATATTTGTTTGGCTTTACCACGCAAAAGCCCATAGATGGCAGTTATGTTAATGAATCTTTCAATCTAAAGGAAATGTATGTGTCCTGGAGATTGGTCCATCAGCTGTCAGGAAATAAGCAATATATCCCTGTCCGTAACAAACCTGCCCTTTGTTAATTGGGTTGGAAATAGAGGTAGGTTGTCTGAAATCAGAACACCCAGGACGTTGTAGATGGGTACGCCCATTACAGGAATTCCTCCTGTAAAAGTGCCTGAAACACCACTTGGCTTGCTTTGTTACATTTCGTGCCAATGCTATTGTACTCTTTCTTTTCTAGCTCAGTCCTGCCTTGTAAATATTGTGTGTATTGCTCTCAAGTACTCGGCATGTATCAGGTGATGGCGGTCTGCTCATACTGTGTGTTAACAGATGGATTCAAGTATCCTTCAGGCTACATGGTTAAAAAAGAGACTTCATGATAGTGTTCTCTAAACTTCTACTCAAGTCAGTGTTGACCAAGATCTTAAGAGGACAGTCCGGAGAGTTTTTAATGTAGACCATGGATTGAAGACAGGCTTTCCAATTAATCTTTCATGCTATTATATTTCTAAAAGAAATGAGTATTCTTGTTCGATGTATTTGGGGATAGAAAATTAGAAGGAACCTTTAAATACTGTGTGTTGAGGAAGTATAAGAAAGTCCTCCAGGGTCACGTGGTTGGCTCAGTTGGTTAAGCGTCTGACTTCAGCTCAGGTCATGATCTCTCAGTTCGTGGGTTCAGGCCCTACATCAGGCTCTGTACTGACAGCTCAGAGCCTGGAGCCTGCTTTGGATTCTGTGTTTCCCTCTCTCTCTGTCCCTTCCCGACTCGTGCTCTGTCTCTTTCTCTCAAAATTAAACACATTTAAAAAGAAAGGAAGGAAGGAAGGAAGGAAGGAAGGAAGGAAGGAAGGAAGGAAGGAAGGAAGGAAGGAAGGAAAAGAAAAGAAAGAAAGAAAGAAAGAAAGAAAGAAAGAAAGAAAGAAAGAAAGAAAGAAAGAAAGAAAAAAGAAAGTCCTCCAGGGATGCCTGGGTGGCTCGGTTGGTTAAGCGTCTGACTTGATCTCACAGTTCATGGGTTCGAGCACCTCATCGGGCTCTGTGCTGACAGCTTGGAGCCTGGAGCCTGCTTTGGTTTCTGTGTCTCCCTCTTTCTGCCTCTCCCCAGCTCACTAGCTCCCTCTCTCTCTCTCTCTCTCTCTCAAAAATAAATATTAAAAAAATAAACATAAGAAAGAAAGTCCTCCAAAAAGTTGTAGAAGGGACAAAATCAAAGAAATCATCACTCTTAATGAAGTGGAGTTCAGATCTTCTGGATGAATGCATTTTTGCCTCATACCTGTCTTAATAAGCTTATTTTCTTATGTGTCTTCAACTGAGATGCTGTTAGTAATACCAAACTATAGGGGAATAAGCTATTGCAAAGGATTAGAAAGTTAATGACCTCACCCAGTAATTATGGTGGACTCTTTCTCACTAAATTATCAGAGCTTTTTATTCAGCAAAATGCTACTGAAAACAGTGGCCACTCATGAGTTCCACTTCCACAGAACAGATGGTGATTCAGCTATCTTGAGTGTTGCAAAATGCCCAAGAATAGGACAATACAGTGAACTTCAGATCTCAGTTGACAGGGAGGATATTCACATAATTTAGAATCGTGGGATTTTTTTTTTTTCTTACAAAAAAGCAAGCCTCAACTCTGAAGTTGGATTATGAGCATGTTGTTTAAAAAAAAAAAAATTTGTCCTTCTAAATGTACTAGATATCAAATCCTAAAATAATCTTTTAAAAAAAAAATCCTTCTTGCTTCCATTTTTAAATGGCTGTTTTCTGTAGAACAAGGCGTTTGCCTTAATGAATGTCCATGAAGTAGACCTATTTGCCTCCGATTAGAGCTCCCAGTATCAAAGCTATGGAAGAGAGCACCCTGGGGAGAATGCCTTTTCTGGATTGAGCTTAGTTATCTTCTTCATTTGAAGGAAGATTTAAAAATAACTCACTTTTAGGGGCGCCTGGGTGGCTCAGTTGGTTGGGCAACCGACTTCAGCTCAGGTCATGATCTCACAGTTCGTGGGTTCAAGCCCTGCGTCAGGCTCTGTACTGACAGCTCAGAGCCTGGAGCCTGCTTCGGATTCTGTGTCTCCCCCTCTCTCTGCCCCTCCCCTGCTCACTCTGTCTCTCTCTCAATAATAAATAAACGTTAAAAATTTTTTAAAAAATAACTCACTTTCAAAGGACGAATCTAGATGAAAGAAGGTCGGCAACAGTGCTAATCTGTTTAAGCATAGTGGGAGCCCTTCATAGTATTCTCTTTCCTTTTGTAAAAGTTTTAAATTTTCCACGGTAGAAGTTGTTGGGGTTGGTTTTTGTTTGGTTTTTAGCCTACTTTCTAAATAGGATCTTCATAGATTTCTTCCAGTTTACTTCTTGTACTCTTTCTAATAATTTCGGGTAGTCTTTGTCATTAGTCTGACTTGCATTTTTTTTTTTAATTTTTTTTTTCAACGTTTATTTATTTTTGGGACAGAGAGAGACAGAGCATGAACGGGGGAGGGGCAGAGAGAGAGGGAGACACAGAATCGGAAACAGGCTCCAGGCTCTGAGCCATCAGCCCAGAGCCCGACGCGGAGCTCGAACTCACGGACCGCGAGATCGTGACCTGGCTGAAGTCGGACGCTTAACCGACTGCGCCACCCAGGCGCCCCAGTGACTTGCATTTTTAATATAATCAAACTTTAAATGTTTATTTATTTTTTGAGAGAAAGATAGAGAGCAAGCAGGGGAGGGGCAGAGAGAGAGAGAGGATTCCAAGCAAGCTCCACACTGTCAGCACAGAGCCTGACTCAGGGTTCAGGCCCATGAACCATGAGATTGTGACCTGAGCCAAATCCAAGAGTTGGATGCTTAACCGACCAAGCCACCCAGGAGCCCCTATATAGTCAAATTTTAGATTTAGAGCCAGTTCTGTGCAAGTAAGAAGGATACTAAAATTTAGATCCACTGGCAAAGCAAGATTGGAAGTACCTGTGAATGCATGCCTGCTGTATAAAAGTTTGTGCTTATGAATGTGGGCAATTAGGACATGTTTAATGCAGTAAAATATCTAGAGAAAAAATAACAGTAGTTTTATTAAATAAGGAAAACAGGTGCTCTTGAAGGGTTTTTGCCAGTCTCAGGAACTGCTGGAAGCTTTAGTGGCACAGCTGTATCTGTTTCACTAAATTTATGTTCCCATTAGAGTAGAATTCTCTGATAGGAACAAAAATGAGGAAGAAACTAGCCATAGTAGAAAGAAGGGAAGGGCATGGATTGGCATGAAATTTGTACGAACGGTAAAGTGACTGACTGGACCATAGCATTCATCATGCCAGTGAATTCGGCTCTGGCCTTGTTCGCCATTTTGCTTTCCTGAAGAATCCGCTCTGTCTGTGCTATTTCACTGTTAACCCCAGGAAATTCCAAATCCCTAGGTCTAGCAACAGCCTGTCCACTAAATCCCAGTAACATATCCCAGACTATCAGAATATCCCACACATTGCTCACACTTCAGCCAGTGTGTATAAGGAAGAAATCACTGTATTTCTCTTGAAATTGATTCATACTACAGTCTCCATTATGGGTTCTCCCAGTTGACCTATATTTATCCATGACACCTTCCTCTCCTGCAGCCATGATTTCTTACCATTCTCAAGACCTGTAAATGGTTCTTCCTTGTTTCAAAAATGGCACCCTTCAATACTCAACTGAAATGTCCATGCTCCTATAAAACCTTGACTAGTGTATAGGGAGCAAGAGAGAAGGGCTGGTAGTTGAGTGACAGCCATGTAGCAAACTAATGTGTATGTGTTAGGATGATGTTGACAGTCCAAGTTGTTTGTGAACATTCACCCTTGAGGTCCAGGGCCACCACATACAGATGCGGCAGGTGGTTTAAGTGAAGAGTACAGCTGACGTTCTGCATCCCACTCACAGAGCCAAGCCCTCTGATGTTGGGCCATGTCCACTTGAAGAAGCAGAGCTTTCTTGTAATTCACCCAAATGCAGCATGGGAGCTAGCGACAACACTGATGAATTCAATGATAGCATCCGCCGTCTGCAGTTGCAAAAACCAACCGAACCTTAGAGAGAGGTTGCTAACTCGTCCTTACAGATTGTAGTGGTGATGGTGACGTTGGACCCAAGGTCCACCCAAGTCCAACATTCATGCTTTCTCTGCTACCCGTTCTCTCTCGCATAGAATTTTCTTCTGCTTAACCACAGCGTCTAAAGCACCATGTATCCACCTCTAACACTCCACTTGGTATTTAATTCTTTGTTTACATGTCTACCCACCCCACATCCTCTTCCCGGACACGTCTTGGTCTTCTTTGCATCCTTAGGATCTAGCAGAGGACCTGGTGTTTATAGGTATTAGTAATTGTAGACAAGGTTGAAGCAAATCCCCAGGTTGCAAGATAGATGCTCCTTCACTTAGGTTGATCAGATGGACTCCTTCATAACCCCAAAGACCCACCCTGAGCTCCTTCCTTAGCGTCTAACGATGTTGCACCAAACAAATCTCTTTCCTTGGCTACAGCATCCTCTGTGGCTGTAAATGATCAAGCCAACAAACTGGGTGCAGTTGACAAAGGTATCAAAGCAATTTGATATAATTTCCATGACCCTCTGCTCTTTGGTTATCTGTCCAATTCACATACTTTGACACTCGACTTACTAAGTATGTTGTCTGGTTTGACTCTCCTGTCGATCAGAGTCTGAGGCTATTTATTTGATTTGCTTCCCCAGTAAGTAGGATTATCAAAATGGCCCTCTTGGTTTTATAAAAGCTTCTTTTCTTATTATTTTATAACAATTTTTCAGTTCGGTTTGAATTATTATGTGCAAGTTCCCAGGCACAGCCATATATTACTTAATGTTTTCCCTTTTAAAAAAGTCATTTGCATGCAAATTATGAAGTTTTATTGCAAAAAAAAGGGCTTAAGACATTGTAGACGGGAAAAAAATCCCCTCATTCATTTAAAATAGCTGTTTAGGACTTTGCTTTTCATTCAGCAAATGATAGAATCCATATTTTAATGAAAATATGCACCCTCTTGAGTGTCCATGTTCTGTTTTAATTGTCTTTTAACCCTTCCAAAAGGCAGAGTCCCTTCACCTCTGCTGTTCAGCTCAACCTTCACGTTGGCAAATTGCTATCTCAGAATGGTTGGGTTTTTTTGCCCTTTGTAATCTTCCTTAAGTCTGTGCTAAAAGGATTCTTTTCTACCTTTTCTATCAGCTCTGAGGTTATTTATCAAACGTGCTTCCTTTTGCAGCTACCTCAAGGCTAAAACTATTGGGGCTCACAACTGAGAGATGGCTGTATCGCAGAACGCGGTGATAACCAATTTATGAGAAAGGCAGTAGGAAGGAAGGGGGAAAGGAAGGCATAATTGTTTCATACCCTGGGATTGTTTTTTTCCTTTTAGCATTCAAAATTAATAAAAACACATATTATTATAAAACAGATGTTGGAAGGATCTCTGGCTGAATAAATCCACAGTGAATGGGGTAGGATTGAAATATGTGGCAGGAGACCAAGAAACTAGTGCTAATGAAAGAATGCTTCTAATTTATTATTACAATTTTACTGTGGCCTCTTGATAAAATGTTCTACTCTTTGGGAAAAATTCAGCATGTTTATTTCAAAGACAGTGTTTCCATTCTCTGCCCCTAACAAACCTATTGATTTTGGGATTTAATGAATCCAAAGTAGTCTAAGTTTAAAATAGAATATTTACAGCACTTGCCAAACCAACAGAATGGGACATTCATTTGTGCCGAGAATTTTAAGTATCCTTATATGTATAAGTCTTAGTCAAGGAAGGGAATCAAGGAGAAAATAAATCCTAAGAGAAAGTGAGAGAGAGAGAGAGAGAAAGAGAGCTATCAACTTATTCGACTCATACTCTTCATTTTTCATAACGAATGACTTCTCAATTAGGTAGATTTTATATTTATTTTTTATTTTATTTTATTTATTTTAGAGAGAGTGTACACGAGGAGGGGGAGGGGCAGAGATAATCCCAAGCAGGCTGTACGCTCAGCGTGGAGCCCAACTCAGGACTCCACAACCCTGGAATCATGACCTGAGCCGAGAAAGTCAAATGCTTAACCGACTGAGCCACACAGGCACCCCTGGGTTTGTTTCTTGACTCTCAATTCCATTCCTTTGCTCTGTATGTCTGTCTTCTTACAGTATGACACGGTTTTGATTACTGTAGCTATGTAGTAAGTTTTGAAATTGAGAGGTATGAGTCTGCCACCTTTGTTCTCTTTTTAAGATTGTTTTGACCGTGTGGGGCCCCTTGCTTTTCATATGAATTTTAGGGTCCTTTTTTTTCCCCCCATCTCTGCAAAAAAGAGAGTGGCAATTTTAAAAGGGATTGCATTGGATCTGTAGATCAATCTGGGTGGTACTGCTGTTGTTTTTAAAGCACCATCGCTCCTTGAAGAGGTATCCATTATGAGATGACTCCACTCTGACCCCATTTATGAGGGTAACTAACTGTCTAGAAGTAGGAGGAAAATTAATTTAGCAAACTGTCACCTTTTACTCGGAATTTTGCTTTTTCTTTAATTACGATGAGCAGTACACGTCAGTAGTTTTTGTCTGTTGTCGTGCCGTATCTCGTGTGTGTGTGTGTGTGTGTGTGTGTGTGTGTGTGTGTGCACCCTGACCACGTGGGTGAAGCTGAGGCAGTGCCTTCCACACTAAGCTCTACCAATTCCTCTGATGGTCCAGCGCAGCTCTGCAGTTTTCTATTAACTCATCAGCTCTTACGTATGGCCCTATAATTTGAATCAAATTCCAAAAAGAAATCCTTAGCAACTAAAAATGATTGAGGAGTAAAGTTTGACCACAGTGATGGCTGCTAGGCTACTTCTTGGCATAGAACCTTACAGCAGATGTGTCCTGAATTTTTTTTTTTTTCTTTGGTCGAGTCTTGGGAACAACCAGTGATCTTAGACTGGAAGAAAGCTGGTGATTTTGTTTTCTGCAAGCAGCTGCCGTCAAGGTCCGTATTTTTAAAAAAGGAGAAAAAAATGGCAGTATTTCTGCCACCCTGGATATAGAGATGCATTGAAATTGAGATTAATTTTGAAATATATTTCCACAAAGACTCACCAGGAATGAGATGGATGTGTTTGCATGTGAGGCAAGGTATGGAAGGAATGTTAATTTGCCTCTTGCTGTTTAACTCAGAAACACATTTGACAGTGTATTCCCCTAGTTAGCCCCATTACTTTTGGTTAACTGTTCTCCTGTCATATATACTGTGGGCTGCTTGAGAAAGTCAGTCATGGACAGCGGGGAACCATTTCTGATCGAGAATAAGAGATCAACCCGTGAACCTGTTTCAAATTATGAGGTACTTGTGCAAAGGAATGTTGACTGGGTATGAATCAAAATACTATTCAGAAAGAATCTTTTGGACTGAGAGTCAGAAACCAAGTGGTCAGAGGCCCAGGACAGGGGTACTACTTAATTTCAACTATTATGCACAGATTTATTGACCTAAAACAGTGGGTTTAAAATAGCCTATTTAATATGTTTAATTTTTTATAAATATTATTTATTTACCTATGCTCGTGGAAACATGAGTTAAGGGCACCTGGTTGGCTCAGTTGGTTAAGTGTCCAACTCTTGATTTCGGCTCAGGTCATGATCCCAGGGTCGTGGGATTGAGCCCCGGGTCAGGCTCTATACTGTGCATGGAGCCTGCTTGGGATTCTCTCTCCCTGTGCTCCTCCCCAACTCATATTCTCTCTCTCTCTCTCTCTCTCTCTCTCTCTCTCTCTCTCTCAAAAAATAAAAACATGAGTTATATCTTACTGCATCTTGGACACAGTAAATGGTAATGGTGACTCCCTATATCGTGTATGGCTCTGTCTTTGCTTTTGGTTTAGGTGGCACTTAGAGCAGTCTGCCCATCTCCTCAGAGCAGATGGAAGAACCATGTGTTCAGCTTCCTCTTTAACAGTGAACTTGGTAAAGCTGGTCCAAAGACCCACAGAGACCAGAGATACTATCATCTCCAGGAAGGAAGAAGGGGCAGCTACCAGGTTCATGCCTCTCGGAAGCAATAGCCTGAGCCAGTCTGGCCTTGGCAAACTAGTCGTGTCTTCTCTTCCAGAGGCTGTAACAGCGAGGTGTGGCCGCGAGGCCATAGCCAGCTGCTTCTGAAGCTTTGCCAAGTTATGGAGGAACTTCCTGGGACATGAGCAGCGGAGGGCTGAGAGTGCAAGAGGGAGCATCTCATGTTAATATGGCTGTACTTACTAGCACTTTGTACTGTTTTCATTTAGGAAACTCTAGAAGCAAACCAAATTTCACATTCTGGGTTTAGGGCGGGGGTTTTTTGGGGAGGTTGAAAGACTGCTGTTCACAATTTTAAATTAGTCACTCTTTTGTGAAAAAACGTACCTTCATTTTGTTGAGTACTAAGACTCAAAAGAATTAAAATGGGTTTTCTCTCAAATGGTAGTCAGTTTATGTGATAAAAAGGAAGGTGCCAATATGCTCTTTTTGATATGACATACACCATAAGGAAAGTAGTGTGTCTGTAGCTGGATATGAAGGCATTAGTCGTTCATTAATCATTCATAATGTGACCTTTCTTTATTACATTAAAACTGTTTTCTTTACCCAGGCACCTGGTGGCTCAGTCGGTTAAATGTCTGGCTATTGATTTCAGCTCAGGTCATGATCTCACAGTTCGTGAGTTCAAGCCCCACATTGGGCTCTGTGCTGAAAGGCGCAGAGCCTGCTTGGGATTCTCTCTCTGCCCCTCCCTGCTCTCAGTCTCTCTCTCTCTCTCTCTCTCTCTCAAAAAAAAATATTAAAAAAGGAAAACTTTTCTTTACTTAATGACTATGACCAAACAACATACACTTCTTGCTGTTTGTAAGTCTCCAATGATACCAGTAAGTCATTTTCTAAAATTTTCACTTATGAAACTTTGTTCGTAACTTTGTTACAGCTAATAGTTACAGTTTTTAAATTGTTACAGTTTTCTATTATCAAACAGATTTTATAAAATAAAAAGAAAACTAAGGATACCTTTGCCACTGACCTATCACTAACAAACACTGCAGTTCTCAGTAACCACTCACAGAATTTGTAAGCAGTACTAGAAGGTTTCAGAAGTATCTCCGTGTAGCACACCTGCTAAAATTGAAACAATGAAGAAAAGATTAACACGGCTCCAACACGAGTATGAGATGCAAATTTCTGGAGTGTCCCATATTTTTTTTTTTATCTCACTTATATCTAGAGTATAACTAGAGGTATCTGGCGTAATAAATTCAGAGACTGAAAGTTGAATAGTAATTGTCAGGTCCTGGGGGAAGGAGGAAATGGAGAGTTAGGGTTTAATGGTGCAGAGTTTCAGTTTAGGAAGATAAAAAAGTTCTGGAGAAAGATGGTGGCGATGATTTCATGACACTGGCTGTATTTAATGCCAATGAACTCTGCACGTGCAAATGGTTAAACTAGTAAGGTTTGTGTTATGTACGTTTTGCCATAATAAAAGTACATACACATTTATTTATATCATTTGCTGTGGTAAACAGCAAGGGAATCCAAGAATCAAGGATGTTGGGTCTTCCATAAGTATTTATTAAATGCCTACCATATTCCAGATTCCATGCTCATTGGTAGATATATTGCAGGTGTAGAGCACAATCTTTCCTACTTAGAATCTACCTGGGGAGACTTTGGGTAAAGATAGTCGGGAAGGAGACTTTGCTCATTAAGCTGAGGGATGTCGATTGCCATGTCTCTTGATATTCGGTAGTAACATCTGACAGCCATTCCTTCCTTACTCACCGAAGATTATTAGAGGAGGGAACCTTAGTTTTCAGCTGGCTCAACTACATCGTTTCATAAGCTCAGAGAAACGGTGATGTGCCCAGCATCGTACGTCTGCTTAGTAAGACCTGAAGACCCACTCCGTTCTGATGTCTTTGTATCCCCTGGTATTTGTTCTACCTCACCGCTGACACCTAGCTAAACAAAACTGGGTTTGGAGAGCTACTTATTCAGCCTCAACAACTTTTCTTTGAAAGTGTCCCCTCTTTCAGCAGATATGACTCAGGAGAGATGGCTTCCAAAGTTCAAAGACCCAACACCCTTGAATACTTAAGTCAATGCTAAGGTGTTTAGAAAGGACATAAAAATCGGCTACGTTGTACCTTTTGCAGGACTTTTTGTCACATTTGTATTCTGTATTTGCTTAAAAGTCATTTATCAACACACGGAAATTGACCACTACCATGCCTTCTCGTACATAATTACCACTAGATTTTTCTATGCAGGACAAGCACAGATTTCTCTGAAAGCGTAAGGTGATAATCGCTAGCCAGGGCTTAATCGCTTGTCAGGGATCTGACATAAAGGTTTTAGCTCTGTGAATGTCAGTGGCTGAAGACCTTCAAGTCATTCACAGCGTTAGGCAGTCTCCCAAGCCAGGACAGGGAACCATTTTCACGACTGTGTGGGCGTAGTTCATTTGGTGCCACTCAAATGTATTTAGAAAAAGGAATAGAGGAAGAAAGAAAAAGAATTTAATGGAAGATTTTATGGATATTTTTTGTAAGTTTATCTTACATACTTGGTTACCTTCTTTTTGATGACTAATTTTCTTTTTTGCTTTCTTTTCATAAAGACTCACTTGGTCCTCAAAATAACCATGGACAGGCAGGGCGGATACTTATTCCTTTTGTTCTGCGTGAACCTGACTTTCCAGGAGAGCTGATAATATCCCTACAGTCCTGGCCTGGATACATTTATTGATGCTGTTCTGTTTGTCTGCAGCACCCATGCCCAATCAGCTTTCAAAACCCCACCTCTCATGTTATCTCCCTTTTTAAACCTTTGATTAACACAAAACATGTGTCCTCTGATCATATATTTTGTATATTACATGTGTCCACTATTGTTTTGATGTGTGCATAGTCAACTAATTGCCACATCCTAAGTAAAAGCTCTTGGAGGGTATGAATCAAATCTCATGCATTTGTCTCTCCTGAAGCAGATTTTCAATATAAGTAATTACAGATGCCTGTCTCCAAGGATTTCTTCAGTTAGAACCGTTCTAGGACTGGCACTATCAGCATCCCCTGCAAACTTGTTAGAAATGCACATTCCCCAGGGCGCCTGGCTGGCTCAATCAGTAAAGTAAGCAACTCTTGATCTCGGGGTCGTGAGTTCAAGCCCCATGTTGGGTGGAAAGATTACTTAAATAAACTTTAAAAAAAAAAATGCACATTCTCTGGTCCCAGCCCTGACCTTCTGAACCAGCAACACCGGGGTGAGGATCAGCGATCTTTTAGCAAGCTGTCCAGCTGACCCTGATGCATGCTAAACTTTGTGAACAACTGATTTAGAATGTATTTAACTTGCGAAAAGTGAATAAACAGTAAGGATCTGTCCTAGCACCCCAGGGAGCCCGTTTTATCACGTAAATCCACATGACAAAAACTGCATGCCACAACAAAAATGTTTAAGAAGAAAACCTGAGTGAATTATTGTATCTGCTTCATTCATAGACTACAGCAGCTCTAGTTCACAGGAAAAGATAAATAATTACTGAGCAGTCATAGACGATGCACAACTCTCATGATTAAATAGTACAAATCAAAACATAATTTTTTCAAATTAGTCATTTTAAAAATCTTGTCCTACTACTGTCACGACAAGGGTAAGTGGAAAGTCACTTACCTAAGCTACGGCCCAGTATAAGGGTGTAACCTGCAGGACCATTTGACTCTCCCTAACAAATATAAAACGTGCCATCTTTTCTAATTTCGCACCAGATGCCTGCGGATACACTGGGACACTTGTGAAGACACTGCTGCTTATAATTTTCATGCCCCTCAGTACTGCTTATACTTTTTTGATAAGCATTACGACCTTTAAAGTAACTATTAGAAAAGGATGAATGATATACAAGACTCAGTTTCCCCTTCTCAGACACCTCTTTAGTTTATCTTTCTCTCATTTTGGGGTTCAGTGCCTCTAAAATTATAGGGGAACTGCAGTATGTGATGTTGGCTTGAAATGCAACGTTCCAAGAAACGAAATAGTCTAAGCCACCAATTTAAATAACCAGTGAAAGCATTAGAACATCTCTGTTTTCTTCTCCCAGGATTTTATTTAAATTCCATGGTCACCCACAAAGCTCTCAGGTTTTCTGTAATTCTGGTGAAAAGGAATGGAATACTTCCTACTACACGATTGCTATCCTTTCTATTTATTAGGGTAGTTGATGTCAGTCAAAGTGAGTTCTAGAAGTCCTTAGCAATTTTCTTTTGTCTTTTTTTAAATAATTTTTTAAGTTTATTTATTTAGAGAGAGAGACAGCATGAGCCAGGGAGGGGCAGAGAGAGAGGAGAGCGAGAATCCCAAGCAGTCTTCATGCTGTCATCACAGAGCCCAGTGCAGGGCTCGAATTCACGAAACTGTGAGATCATGACCTGAGCCTGAACCGAGAGTCAGATGCTTAGCCGACTGAGCCACCCAAGGGCCCCAGCAACTTTTTTTTTTTCAATACTAAGAGCAAACAGTTGGAGCAAACTAACCCAATTAAAGTGTTTTGAGGATAGTAACAGCAATAGGAACAGCCCCTCAATTGTCTGCTAAGAATCAAATTGAATAGTTGCCAAACTGCTGTTAGCAAATGCCCATTATCATGAGGAAGAGAAAAAAGAAACTGCTTCAAGAAAAGGAGGGATAGGTGAGAATATTGGGAGGCATCTCTCTAATCCAGCATTTAGGCCGTGCCAGAACGTGTTTAGAATTTATAGGAGTCCCTCCATCAGTTGTCTTGCCTCCTTTTCCTCTTTAAGGAGGAAGTCTTCCTGTACCTGAACTATTTCCTTTAGGTATAAGAGAACTTAAGGTGACACTATCTATGAGTTTACTAAAACACGTTATCAAAAAAGGGGGGGTCCTAGAGAGCCTATCGATTATCATGCAGTCGATGTAAGTCAGATGTAGTATGAAAATATGAAAGAGACCTTGCTTTCTAGAACTCCTTGATGTAAAATGAAGAGGTAGGTCCCTTCCTACATTCAGTATGGACCTGTATCCACTCTGCTGCCTGTACCTCTTCAAAGGAGCAGAAAAGTGGAATCAGACCTTTCGTTGTTCAGATTAAGGATTCTGGCTGATTTAGAGGCTTGATCAAAATCAGAGACTTGTGAATGTGCTATAAAAACAGCCAAAGGCCACGGGGTTCCATATGTCTTGCCATAGCCCTTCAGAAATCAAAGCAGGTCTTCAGGTACTTGGGTGTGGACAAATACGATGTGTTTTCGAAAAAATAGTCACATTGGAACAGAATGTTCGCTTGTGTGGGCGATTGGGTCTGAGTGTTCTGGTTTTACATACAGCCTTGTTCATCTGGGCTTCAAGCCCTTGGAGCAACCCACTAATCGAGCAGGCTAGTATAATGAGCTGATTGATCCATAGCACATAACTTGAGCTTTCCTCACTGTTTTGTGTGGTTGCTTCACCTTTGTGCCATCAGCCCGTGGACACAGAGTATCTGGCATTCACTGATGTCTTCAGTCTGGTTGCTCTAAGCCCTTGGACCTGAAAGGCATCTCAGAGTTCATCTAACACACACCCTGTGGAAATTGTTATTCTGGTAGCCATTGTTTCTTAATGTGTTCTTGGGGCCAGTCGAAGCACAATAACCTGGAGGAATCTTTGTTAAAAATACACGTTCCTAGGGTGCCTGGGTGGCTCAGTCGGTTAAGTGTCTGACTTCAGCTCAGGTCATGATCTCACAGTCTGTGAGTTAAAGCCCCGTGTCGGGCTCTGTGCTGACAGCTCGGAGCCTGGAGCCTGCTTTGGATTCTGTGTCTCCTTCTCTCTCTCTGCCCCTTCCCTGCTCATGCTCTGTCTCTCTCTGTCTCAAAAAATAAATAAATAAAAACATTAAAAAAAAAAAAAACCCACATTCCTGGGCCCCACCTCTGAGCTACAGAAAACTGCATTTCTCTTACCCCCTTAGTTGATTCTTAAATACTCAGAAGTCTTGGGGCACCTGAGTGGCTTACTCAGTTAAGCGTCTGACTTTGGCTCAGGTCATGATCTCATGATTCATGAGTGAGTTTGAGCCCCACATCTGGCTCCCTGCTGTCAGCACAGAGCCCACTTCAGTTCCTCTGTCCCCATCTCTCTGCCCCTCTCCCACTCGCTCACGTGAGCACTCTCTCTCTCTCTCCAAAGTAAACATTTTTTAAAAATATTCAGAAGTCTTATATGAAATAGCAAAAAGTTAAGAATTCTTAAACAGCCTTAGATTACAGTTAGATTAGTCTTGAAATAGAATAGCCGTTGTTGTCATTGAGAATTAATATATCCTGGTAATTAGGCCATGTGGATTTCTAGTGGTCGCTTGTTTCCAATGCTGTGACTTGTATGAAATATGAAAGTGAAGCATTATTAACCTTGAGGTTCAGATTCGTTGGGAATTGGTTTTAGGTGCGACAGAGTTGATGGTTTTATTTATCCAAGTTAAGACTTCTTATTAACTATGAAAAAGGATTAGCATAAAGTGCTTATCAGTGTTGATTAACTGTATCTAAAAGGACTAAATAGTGCAAGCAGAGAGCAGTCTTCGGTCGGAAAATGCCATCTTTCATAACGTTTTCCCCATTTGCTTTTTCATGTGCTCTTCCAGAAACTGAATCTACTACTCTGTCTTTTCTTCCCTCTTTAGATTCTTCATTTTTTATTATAGATACTGACATTTTACTTGAAGAAATTACCCATTTAGGCTCTCTTCAAATTCAGAGTGATCTTATTTTAATAAGAAGTGAGAGGGGAAATTGACAAAATACACTTGAAGTTGTCAGCATTGTACATGGCAAACAGTAAAAGCTTATTCTTAGAGGATTGTCAGAGAGCTTAGTGCTACCTCAGGTTGTCAGAGAATTTAACGTGTGTTCTCAGGGAATTGACAAAAAAATTACCAAGAAAAGGCACGCTCTGAACCACCTCCAGGTGCCCAACCTGAGAAACAACTCACTCTGTTAAGCAACGGCATACGTATTTTGCAGGTTATACGGGAAAGCACATCATATTCCTTTGCTTCTTAAACTATCTTGTGTGGTGACTTGGTATGGAAAACACGTACCCTCTCCTTGTTTTCCCCAAAGCAAACAGACAACATAACTAGAAATGTCCCAGACACGTAGGGAAGTTGTCATTTGGACTTTTCCCTGCCACCTGTAGTGAAGGAAGAAGGTAGCAGAGGGGAGTACTTGAGAACTTCTTGGCGAATGGCCGTGAAAAATAAAGAAAACTGAAAAGCCCCAAAGGTCAGGTGCACTTCCAAACCCCGAACTGAATCACACCGGAAATAAACCACTTCCTTGTCATTTCCATGAAAGGTGCAGTACAAGACATTCCCTGGTGACCTCTTGATCACTTATACTACTTTTCTCATCTTTAGCCGTTGTCTTTCTTCAAACACACATACACACAGAAGAAAGAAACAAAATGCCGCAGAGAAAGCTGTTCTGACCTTTGCTTCTTCTTTGACCTGCGTATGACAAAGTGAGTGTCTTAGTGACTTCAAGCTGCCATGACAAAACTCCACACACCAGGTGGCTGAAGCATCAGAAATGGGTTCCCCCCCCCAAAAAAATTCTGGAACCTGGAAATCTAAGATCAAGGTCTCAACTAGCTTGGTTGACTCCTGAAGTCTCTCTCCGTGGCTTGTGGGTGGCTGCCTTCGTGCTTTGTGCCTTCATGCTTTGACACGGCCTTTTCTCTCACGGAGTGACAGAGATGCTTGCTGTCTCTTCCTTTTATGAAGGACACCAATCCTATCAGAAGAGGGCCCCTCCCTGATGACCTCATTTAACCTGAATTACCTCCTTAAAGGCCCTGTCTCCAAATATAGTCACATTGAAGGTTAAGGCTTCAACATACCATTTTGGGGGGAAAACATGGTTGAGTCTGTAACATTTGACTGAATGTGCATTTGTGAATATCCAGTGTACCATACCCCTCTCTCTTCAGCATTCCTTAACTTTCACCTTTGTAGTGCACACGGGTTCATGTTAAGAAATTCAGGGGAGGGCGCCTGGGTGGCTCAGTCAGTTAAGCGTCCGACTCTTGATTTCTGCTCAGGTCGTGATCTCACGGTTCGTGGGTTCAAGCCCTGTGTCAGGCTCTCCAATGACAGTGCAGAGCCTGCTTGGGATTCTCTCTCTCTCTCTCTCTCTCTCTCTCTCTCTTTCTCTCTCTCCCCCTCCCCGACTCATGCGATGTCCTGCTCTCTCTCAAATAAGTATACTTGAAAAAAACAAGAAAGGGGTGATCATGGAAGATATTCTCCCTAAATCATTGGAACTAGGTTTCCCTTTGGCAGCCTACAGTCTGCCTTCATGAACTTAATATAAGACCTTGTTGATAAAAAAGGTCTTCTATATATAAGCATACTTTTGACATGGAGAGAGATTTGGTGGGTTTTTATAATTTGTTTCTCACTAATTTATCCACACACTCTTATGGGGGTTTTTTTGTTTGTTTGCTTGTTTTTTAAATGTTTATTTATTTTTGAGAAAGACAGACAGAATATGAGTGGGTTAGGGGCAGAGAGAGAGGGAGACACAGAATCCGAAGCGGGCTCCAGGCTCTGAGCTGTTAGCACAGAGCCCGATGCGGGGCTGGAACTCACGAGCTGTGAGATCATGACCTGAGCCGAAGCCGGACGCCCAACTGACTGAGCCACCCAGGTGCCTCTTGTTTGGTTTTTTTGGGGTTCTTTTGAGTAACTAAAGCCAAGCATTCCCAGTAGGAATGTGGAAGGACAGACCAGACAGTGTAACGAAATATGTAACACGATATGGCCTGTAACCTGGCATTGGTAGCCATATTTTCCTCCTCTCTTGAGCCAAAGGGTCACAAATAACCCAGAAGTTGCTATTAAACAACTTTATAAAAAATACTTTTATATAAAAAATACTTTATAAAAGTATTCTATTCCAATCATCTGTGTGCCATACAAGAATAAAGAAAAACTTGGGGCACCTGGGTGGCTCAGTCGGTCAAGCGTCTGACTTCGGCTCAGGTCATGATCTTGCAGCTCATGGGTTCAAGCCCCACGTCGGGCTCTCTGCTGACAGCTCAGAGCCTGGAGCCTGCTTCAGATTCTTTGTCTCCCTCTCCCTCTCTCCCTCCACTCACACTCTCTCTCTCTCTCTCTCTCTCTCTCAAATATAACTATTTCAAAAAAATTTTTTTAAAGAAAGAATAAAGAAAAACTTGTAGGCTACAGAGTATTTTTTTTCAAGATCTGACTTGTCGAATGTGAATTTTAAATTGCCCCTGATGAGCTCAATGCTATAGATTGACTCCAAGCTATTCCAGCTTCCCTCAGTGTAGTTGCTGAATTCAGGTATGGTAGCAAACTCAGTTCTGGCATTAGTGATGGTGGTGTTTTCATCACCCTGGAGTTAGTAAAGCCTGAAACCTGCCAGGCATTTGCCATACGGTATGCTACCAGGGAGGGCTCAGCTTCTGGCTTCTTAGAGAGGATATGGCATGACCTTTGTGCTTAACAAGGTATTTGAAACCAAAGCCTTTTCACTTCCTTGCTGAGCTTAAGAGCTGACACTGGTGTCCCAAATTCCTTTGGCCTTATCAGGATAAGGCATGCAGTCATGGATGGCCAAGAAAGGGAAGTGGATGGTATTCTCTCTAGATGGGAGAGAGTTGCTGAAATGAAGGGACCATTTAGTCTCCCCAAAACACTTGCTGGTGTTCAGGGGGAAACATTTCTGCACTAATGGCAGAGCTCTTTACTCTTCTCCCCAGTCTACCTATTCCAACCTGGAGTAAAGGGCTCAGGAAGAAACCACATTCTATTCCCAGGTGATTATTATAGCCAGAAATGGTTGTCTTTTTTGCAGATGGTTCATATTCACCTGTATGGGTGGTATTTTAGTTTCTTAGGGTTGCTAGAACTAACTACAACAAATCGGGTGGCCTGAAACAACAGAAATCCCTTCTCATCATTCTGGAGACCAGGAGTCCAAAATCAAGATGTCCACAGGGTCATCCTCTCTCTGAAGGCTCTAGGGGAGAATCTCTTCCATTTCTTTCTCTTGTTTCTGCTCCTGGTGACAATCCTGGACATACTTTGGCTCGTAGATACTCCAGTCTCTGCCTTCACATAGTGTTCTCCCCTCTTCTCCAGAATGATCAAGAGCCCACCTTAACTCTAGTGGGGTCTTCCCTATTCCATATTGGATGAGGGCCTGTCTTATTCCAGTATGATCTCATCTTCACCTGATTACATCTACAAAGACCCTCTTTCCATATAAGGTCATTTTCATAGGTAGTGGGCATGAGGACTTTAGGGAGACATAACTTGACCCATATCACGCAGCTGTATTTTTTCCTTTCCCTTGACTTTCATGAATCTGAAAAATTGTCCACGTTTCTTTCTAAAACACTGCCAAATTTAAGTCAAAGGGCTGCATGTCTTGAATTTATGACCTCTTCTTTTAAAGAAAAATAAGCTCCATGTAAAATTGGTTCAAATTATGAAAGGCTTTAAATGCTTTGCATTTGCTTGAGGCTGATTAATGGGTAAATTTGTAAACCATGGTTGTTTTAATTAGCCGGGGTTAATTAATGTTTACTGTGCTTGGAAGATGAAAAGACATGTATAAATGCACCATAATGTGAATCATTTTTTAATTTGTTGTTGAAGCTTAAAATATATTCAAATAAAGATTTGCTTACATCACATCAAAAATTTTAAAAAGCTGTTGGAGCACTATGAGAATTAGTATAGAGGACTCTGAATTATAAAGCGAATTAATTATGGGGGCACCTGGGTAGCTCAGTAGGTTAAGCATCCAACTTCAGGTCAGGTCTTAATCTCACAGTTCATGAGTTCAAGCTGCTCATCAGGTTCTGCTCTGACAGCTCGGAGCCTGGAGCCTGCTTTGGATTCTGTGTCTCCCTGTCTCTCTGCCCGTGTCCCATGCACACTCTGTCTCTCTCTCAAACATAAATAAATGTTAAAAATAATTGTAAAGTAAACTATGTATTATCGAAGATGATCATGTTTTAGTATTATGTATTCAGAGAATGGTAGTTACATTTTTAAGGCTGATTACGTAAAAAGGAAAGAGTAGAAATCTCAGACCCAACTGATAACTTTTCATAAAATGTGTCATAATTTGAGGTGAAGTCTGTTTTTTGTTTTTGTTTTTTTTATTTCTAAGTCGAGACTTTTTCAGAGCAGGGTGGAGGACAGACCAGATTGAACTGTGCTGAGATGAGAATAACACAAGCAATTTTTTTGAAGAAACTACTAGAATTCCATGTAAATTTTCAACAGGAAAAGCATCGGGGACTTGGCTGAGGTCTAGTGCAGAGACCCGGAAATGTGGAGATTAGAAGCCCTTTAAAAAGGAAATAGCAGGGCAAGGTCTCCTACATGGGGCTGGAAGCTGTACGTCATGGAAGGCGGTTGTCTCTGGCAGTGAAAAGGGCTATCCGTTCTCAGTAAGAAAGTGGTCCCCGAGGGTAATTTCCCAACATGCTCAGTGGAATATACCTTCTGGCACCAGGATTCATGGTTCACTTGGTAACTTTAAAGCACAGCCAGACTCAGTGATAACCAGTCCCCTTTGACTTGATCATTGTCTAAGAGGAGAGCGTCTCCAAAGTTAAATTAGCAGAAAGGTTGGGTCTACTTTATTTTTCACCTCCCACACAATTTTCTCTTTGTGCTTTGCAGAGTAAAAAAAATAAGTTTGATTTTTTTTTTTCTTTTTAACATCTCATGGATATTAACAATGAGGTGATTGGAGAAGAAAAAACAAAAGACCCATAACCCTCTATTGGGATAAGAAACAGCTTGCTCCTTGTAGTTCTTAACCATAACTACTAATTTGACATTATTGGCAAGCACTGCAGGTTGACACTCGAAAGAGTCTTCAGCTGGAACGAGACACTTCATTCTGGGTGGCGCTGTGTCGTATTATCTAACAGAATTCAATTCATGATAAACCCCTCTTCGGGAATCGAGTATGGGCTTCTCCCCCCAGAACACTTGCAGGATTGTGCTAAAATCTGGGAAACTTTCCATTTTTGCATCTGTGCTTCCCCTTGGTCTGTTTCAACATGGCCATGAGCTCTCCGGGCCCGTATTTCCAGGGGCTGCAGGACATCGCCATCCCGATGTGCTGGAGTATCACAAACATGTCTGAGGAGAAGTTGTCTTTCTCCCCCATCTTTGCTCTTCCGATAGACACAACTCCAGTCAAGACTGAAAAATATTAACGGCTCCCCTGTCCTGGTCACAACTTCCCCCACCACCATCAAAATAGCACCGTTCTTCCTCCTATCACTTCCTTAAATGTGTTTCTGGTTTGATCAGTGTAGTATACACCTTGCCCACTCCCTTGCCCGGTTTTTGAATGTTGACATGTCTCTCAAGTATCCTATAATTCCCCTGCCTTTCTGTACAGTTGGCCTATTCATGAGCTGCGGGTACCAACAGAACCCATAGAATTTGTGAATGGCATACACCTAGTGTAGGTCAGCGTGTTCCTCTCCCCTCTGGGTTCCACACACTAGAGCTCCTGGCTTCTGAGCTGCTTCCTTTTTACTTCCCTCGTGCCAGAAAAGTCCCAGCCTTTGGGCAGCCCACTCTCTATACCTTGGCAGTCTCTCTTCCGTAATAGCATCATCCACTGTCTCCAGCTGGAAAATCCAAGCTCATTTCTTTCTCGCTCGGTCCATACCCCTTCCCATAGCACTGGCATGGAATTACTTGTATGCTCATCTGTCCTCTGGGCCGTGAGCACTGAGTAAAAAGAAATTACCTTAGTTAGTTCCTGCACTGGCCTGCAAGATGATAGGATTGCCGAACAGGTAGATAAATGAACAAATAAATGAATGAGCTCATTCATAAGATGTTTTTATTTTTCTTGGCTTCAGATTATTTTCCTTAAAGCGAGTTCTTTCAGTCTCTCCACTCCCCTGCACTGTTACTGCTTAAGACAGACACTTCCCTTCTGTCTCCAAGCATTTTCCATCTCCAGGCTAGGTGTCCCTATGCGTTGTTGAGGGATCGTCTGAGTCCGCTGATTAGAAGAGGAAGGGCCATTGCTGTTCCAGAAATGTTTAGTACAGAGCGAGTTTTGTGTTAAACACAGCTATGTTCATGGTCAGAAGACCATACAGAATTGATATGGGCTTTTTTGATCTGCATAAACGTACATTTCAAATGAGCTATCGTGTATATAAATATGATGTGCTGTCTACAGGAACAGATCTCTTCCTCCCCTGTGATGAGATATATGTCTATCTATATGTGCATAGATAAATACATATAGATGGATGGGTGGATAGATAGATACATAGATACATAGATTTGTGCTGATCTTATCCATACTTGCCTGTTACCCTTATAATTATCAGCATAAATCCTTAGTCTCTTTGAGTGAAATTAACTATTTATGAATGTTGAAATCTTACTTTCTCCCATGATGTGACCTGCCTTGCTTAACCATCATTCTAAATATAGAATTCCACCAATGAAGCACTTATCAGATAGGAGTCCATTAGAATGCACTTTTTTTCAGAGAATAGCAGAGAACGATTGCTCACTGTTGAGGGGGGACACTGTGTGCCATTCCTTTGGCCCACCTTCAGGGTATTTCTTACTCCGGTAAGAAGGGCTAATCTCACAAGTCTGAGAAAGGGTGCTGATCAGGCCGGATCACCACTTACCTTGTGCAGGTTGGACAGGACACAGGGGTGTCGCTCAGGCTCCCTCTTCTGTCATGTGCAGCTGAGGGTACAGGTTGGAGCTGAAATTTGTCTACACTGCACATGGCTTGACAAGCCATGCACCCTACATGTGACTCACTCCCCAAAGAAAGCATTGTGTGGGTTAGTAAGGGCCTGGCTTTTATCACAGGTAAAGATGATGTTTTCATCTCTACCTGTTCCCTTTTAATTCGCTCAGAGCTCAGGGGGCAAGGCGGGGATATTACGGATGGATGCCCAGAGCACCCCAACACGAGCAGGGAAGGCTCCAGGGGAATATGAGCCCAGATTGCATGCAGTTGCCAGAATGAATTGGCCTTTATAAAACCACAAGAGCAGTGAAATTGTCTTTTCAGTATTTTGTGTTTAAATAACCTTTCCCGCTGTACTTACTTGGACTCACTAAAGGCATTAGCAGTTTTTAAAAAATGAAATGTGACACTAACCCCAATAGAGCAAGCCTCAGGTTTACTTTAGTTTTCCAATTTGCTTCGTATCTGATAACTTAGTTGGAAGTAAAAACAAACAAAAAAAACTGCACCAACTATGCAGAACAGCCTACCAGAAAAATCGAGAAATGCATACTGAAGAATGAAACTGGAGGAAAATTCTCTTCATGATTTCATGTCTGTGTCCTCAAACCTGATTGTTCTGATTCCAAGGGCCTCCCCACCTGCTTCAGGAACCTCATAGAATCCATTCTCATTGACCACAGTAATAAAAATTAGATAATAAAATGATTGAAGCTAATAAATGATATTTAAAAAATATCTTGGTTATCTTGCTGGTGGGATTGCAAGTGAATTATTGTTATTTTTTTGTTCTGTTTTCTGTGTTTTTTGCACCAAATTTATGTTATCCTTATAATTACTACCAATGCCACATTTTTTTTTAATTTTTTTTTAACGTTTATTTATTTTTGAGAGAGAGAGAGAGACAGAGCATCAACAGTCATGAGGGTCTGAGGGACCCTCCCATGAGGGAGGGTCAGAGAGAGGGAGACACAGAATCTGAAACAGGCTCCAGGCTCTGAGCTGTCAGCACAGAGCCCGACGCGGGGCTTGAACCCACGGACCATGAAATCATGACCTGAGCCAAAGTCGGACGCTTAACCGACTGAGCCACCCAGGCGCCCCCTGCCACATTTTTTTTAATGTTTATTTATTTTTGAGAGACAGAGAGACAGAGTGTGAGCAGGGGAGGGGCAGAGATAGAGGGAGACACAGGATCTGAAGCAGGCTCCAGGCTCTGAGCCGTCAGCACAGAGCCCGATGCAGGGCTCGAACTCACAAACCATGATATTATGACCTGAGCCAAAGTCAGACACTTAACAGGCTGAGCTACCCAAGGCACCCCTCAAATGCCACGTTTTTATATAAAAGCGGAATCACAGTGAAGTCCTAGCTTGTGCTGCTGGGGTTAGGCTCTTTTTAAAGATAGATTTGAAGAGAAAATTCCTCAATCGTAATTACTTTGAAACCCCTTCAGTGAAACAGTAAAAGTACACATCTCTCAACTAGCCCAAGACGGACAGCTTTTCCTCCAGCACGTGAAGAAACCAGTGTTTGCTGGCTTGAAAATCAAATGAAATAATTGACTTATGTTTAAGGGGGATGACTCATCAAAATGTTCATCCATTTTTATTTTACGTTGCAGAGGACATGTCATTTGTATCTGTTTATGCCAATGGTCATGTGTGCTTTTCCCCTATAGATTGACCGAAGGAAAACATCCGGATAGATACAGGTTAAAGCCGGTACTACAGTTCAGTGCCACGGTCCTGAACTTTTCATTTTAATATAATTCCAGACTTAGAGAATTCCAAGCAGGCTCCACACTGCCAGTGCAGAGCCCAACGCGGGACTCCAACTCACGAACCGTGAGATCATGACCTGAGCTGAAAAACCGGGTCAGAGGCTTAAGCGACTGAGCCACCCAAGCGTCCCATAAAATTTCTTTTCTTGAGAGGGACTTGAAGACATAGTGGCTCTTTATCCCTAAGTTCTTCACCGTGTGTTTCCTCAAAACAAAGACACTTATTTTTATATGCAAATTATAACCTCAGTACAGCCTGCTTTCAAAGAGTCTCTCTATAATCTGTAAACTTGGTTTGTAGTCTAAACTTGAGGTTTTTCCTCTCCGGATTGCTTCGACTTCCAACCACGCAGGCAGGACCAAGATTCCTAAGGTAGTTGGAAATAGGATCACAACTTTGGCACAGATTCTACAAAGAAGCACGGAGAGGAAACTCTTTAATCTGTTTTTTGATGCCAGGGAGATGGACTGACTTTTCTCTTGATTTCTGACTGATGCCATTGGTTAGATCTAAGTTGTTTGATCTCTGTTGTTTGAAAGTCAAAAAAAGGAAATCTGTCTTAAATAGAAAGGGACTTCTTTCATACCTTCAGCCTTAAGCTGGACAAGTGATACTTTTAAGCAATGTCACTTGGCAGTAGGAAATATTCTAACAAGTAACATGTAGCTGTGTTTGTGTCCCCTCCGGGGACAGATTGTTGCCACGAGTAGATGAAGCATGCTTCGTTTAAAATCTATGTCCAAGAAAGTACTAAAGCAAAATAAACCCAGATTCAGAGGTGAAATCTGAATTTTGAGACTGTAAGAGATTCTCGATTGCTAATGTGGCTAAAAATAAGAGGACTGACCCAATTTTATGGAGGTCAAAATACAAACTAGATTTGTGGAACAGCATTACGTTGTGATAATACATCTATAATCTTTTGCCCAAGGTGGAAATGCAGCATCCTACAGGGCTGTTTCGCTCTTTTTAAGTTCTTTTTTAATGTTTATTTATTTTTGAAGGAGAGAGAGACAGAGCATAAGTGGGAGAGGGGCAGAGAGAGAGGGAGACGCAGAATCCGAAGCAGGCTCCAGGCTCTGAGCTGTCAGCATAGAGCCCGACGCGGGGCTCAAACTCACGAACCGTGAGATCATGACCTGAGCCGAAGTCGGACTTAACTGACTGAGCCACCCAGGTGCTTCCTAGGCCGTTTGGCTCTTGACCACTGAAGTGTTCAAGTCCCTGCACCATTGATGAGAAGGGATATTTGGGATAAGTATGCAGAGTTCAACCATTTACTTGGCTCAAAACCCAAAGGTGTCTACGTTATCTTAAATTTGACTCCGAATTGATGATACCTGATAACAGTTCACATAGCTACCCTACTATGCCAGTCTTCCAGAGAAAGGGAAATCTAAAGAAGTGGGAGATACGTGTCCACAGGGGATGGGCTGTCAAAATGACTCCCTTAATTAGAGGAGGGAACAGTGGATGGCTGTGCAGCTGGGAACCACCTGGCTTTTCAGCTCTGCTCCTCCATCATGGAAAAGCTCTATGACCTTGGCCCATGGCAAAAATCTCTTATCTTGGTTCCTTCGTGTGGAAAAAAAAAAAAAAAAAAAAAGATACCACTGAATTCTTCACTTTCCAAATCTGTCAAAAATTATGAGAGGGGCATCCGGGTGGCTCAGTCATTTAAGTGTCCGACTTCAGCTCAGGTCATGATCTCGAGGTTTTTGAGTCCAAGCCCCGCGTCGGTCTCTGTGCTGACAGTGCAGAGCCTGCTTAGGATTCTGTCTTTCTGTCTCTCTGCCTCTGTCCCACTCACTGTCTCTGTCTCTCAAAATAAATAAACCAACTTGAAAAAAGATTATGAGAAACAGGATGCATGTGATGATAGATGTGTATGTGTTTCTATAATATTAGTCAGTAATCAAATAGCCTTGTCAACCGTAAAATAGAATGTTTCGTGGAATAGTGAAAACATTTGGACTCAGAATCAGGATACTTGGGTTCATATCTCAATTCTGCCACCTGATAACTGTGCTTTCTCAAGAGGGATATCACAGTTTGGTCAGCCATCAGTGGGGATAGCATCCCACAATGCAGACCGTTGTGGATATGAAAGGAGCTAATGGATATGAAAAGGCAACTGAAGTGGAAGGTGTCTCTGTAGGGTTGATCTCCTGCTTTCGAGATGCCCTAGCATAACACAGTCCTGCCACAGTGTGGCTGTCCCACAAGTCACACACGGATCAAGACGTCCCGACCATGTACAGTAATCCCTTGAAGACCACATAGGTTCTACCCCAGATTACCATTTTATTTATTTTTCTTAATGTTTGTTTATTGGGCGGGGTGGGGGTGGGCTAATTGAAAGAAAGGGACAGAGGATCCAAAGCAGGCTCAGTGCTGTCAGCACAGAGCCCGACGTGGGGCTCAAACCCACGAACCATGTGAGATCATGACCCGAGCCAAAGTCAGACGCTTAACTGACTGAGCCACCCAGGCATGCCACCAATTAGCATTTTAAACAGCTTCTGCTCCATTGAACTATGCTTAGAAGTAAAAGAGTCACCAGCTAGGGCTGGTCTTCAGTAGAGGGAAGCAGAGCAATGAAGTGTGTCCTCTAGTACTCTTAATACTTACGTATTAAGTTCATATTCTTTTTCTCAGAGTCTGAACAATGCTGACCTGTCTCCCGAGCACTTCCCTGCTCTGGCTCCTGTGTAATTTCCTGCCTGACAAATGTTCTGGCAAAAAAGGAAATTCCTAACTAGCCTTTCCTTTCCCCGTGGCTTTCTGACTCAGAAACGTTGTCGTGAATGATAGTTTCTTTTTTTTTTTTTTTTAATTTTTTTTTTCAACGTTTTTATTTATTTTTGGGACAGAGAGAGACAGAGCATGAACGGGGGAGGGGCAGAGAGAGAGGGAGACACAGAATCTGAAACGGGCTCCAGGCTCCGAGCCATCAGCCCAGAGCCCGACGCGGGGCTCGAACTCACGGACCGCGAGATCGTGACCTGGCTGACGTCGGACGCTCAACCGACTGCGCCCCCCCAGGCGCCCCATGAATGATAGTTTCAAGGCAACAGAGTGGTTGGGTTCTGAGAACATGACTTCGAGGTGTTCAGACATAAGGCTTTTTCTGGCAGTATTCTTTGTTGACCGTGCTCGTCTTTCACACCTTGTTCCCAAGACTTGTTTTGTCTTTTATGAAGTGATAAACTGAGATAGTTGTGTAGTGATGCCTCTTTACAGCTTGTGGCAGTGGTTGGACTGTAATGTGACTAAGAATCATGTGGGTGGGGGGAGCCTGGGTGGCTCAGTTAAGTGTCCGGTTTCAGCTCAGGTCACGATCTCACGGTTTGTGGGTTCGAGCCCCACGTCGGGCTCTGTGCTGACAGCTCAAAGCCTGGAGCCTGCTTCGGATTCTGTGTCTCCCTCTCTCTCTCTCTCTGTCCCTTCCCCCCTCTCAAAAATAAATAAAACATTAAAAAAAAAAAAAAAGAATCACCTGGGGACCACAGTGGGGTGCAGATTCAGTTCCCTAGCTCTGGCAGGGGCAGGGGCACACCTACCTAGCAAGAGTACAGGTAATAGAATTCAAAGTGAAGGGACTGCTAAGACCATCCATCCATCCTCCTCTAATTTGATGGGTGAGGAATTGCAAGCCTTAGGGGGTTTCATGCACAAAACTGTGATTGGAAAATTAAATCTGATCTCCTAGTCCTGGTGTGGGCAAAATGCCTAGAATGGATGACAGCAGATTTATAGTAGAGCTTCTTGATAGGAGAAAAATGACATCCCTTTCATAAATACTTCCCATGCAGCTGTGGTGGCACGGGGGAGGGGGGTGCATTGTTCAGAGGTGGAATCCTCAATCCTTTGAGATGTGTAAGTATTTATGAAACAGGTAAGAATTGTGAAAACATAAATGGACGGATCACCGCAGAGAAACACATAAATTATGCTTTCTTATTTATTTAAAAAAAAAAGAGGTAAGCATTGGTCATATAAGAGTCCCCTGTTAGAGTTGAAGGGAAATTTCCATTTTGGAGAGAGGCTATGGATAAATACATATTTTCCACGAGGAACCAGAAGAATCAGAAAATAGAAAAAAACAATAATAATGAAAGCAATGCCGTTTCAATCCTATAAGTAGAAAAACGAGCAAGCCTAGGGGGCCTCAGTTGGTGCCAGTGTCCAAATCAGACCTTTAATAGGTGTGTATTACAGAGGAAAAGGCTGAGGCTGAACTTCCTTTACATGAAGGAGATTGTCCTCCCCCCACCCCCAAGCGTGTTTAAAAGGTAGAAGAGATAGTTCATCAATTATAACTGAAGCTTGTGAAAGAGAACTGCTTCAATGTTTATAAACTGTATTTCCTTGAAACCGAAAATATGGCAGTTAAATCTTTAGGAGGTTGGCGAGGAGATTAATCATTTGAAGAGGCATGTGAAACAAATGATCTAGAATTCCTGTTTTCCCATTCAGCAATCCTTTCATGCGGCCATTTCTGTCAAACTATGGTGGAAGTCTATTCCACACCACAAAAACAAAGTATTTTAGTCATTTGAAGATGGCATCACTGTTGGGTGACTCTCTTGATGTTGCTTTCTTCAAAATATTTTTTTAGGTTTTTATTTAAATTCCAGTTCCTTAACAGACAGTATAATATTAGCTTCAGGAGCCCAGTATAGTGATTTCCATGGTTTCATACAGCACCTGGTACTCATCACAAGTGCACCCCTTAATCCCCATCACCTCAAAATATTTTAAATATTTCCTCCGATAACTACGTGCTGAGGCGTTTTTTGTTTCCTTTTCTCTTTACTATTAAGTATGCCTAGTGTAGGTTCTCAGCACACTTTTCAAAAGTGCAAGGTTTGCCATATGTTTCATATTTGAAAGTGAGTATCTGGCTTAAGCTGTAGGTTAAAATTACCATCACTGAACCCAGTTGAGTATTCCCGCTTCTAACTACAGCGCTCGTGTGTGCTGAGTATTCTAGAAGAGACTAAATCTGACTCCGGAGATAATTGCCGCAACTCTGGGCAATAACAAATAGCTTTTAGAAGGGGGCGGGGGGGGGAGAGGAGAGTCTTGGGGGAGAAATGAACCTAGCGTCTTAGTTTAATATAGCAGCTGGCAAATGTAGACATTTAAAAGCTTTGGAAATCGCCAATATATGGCATCGGGCACATTATAACAAAATATTAAATTAAGTCCGATAAACAGGTAATCCATCAGGGCCAGCAACATACCAGATGTGTGTTTCTGTGTGATGAGTCTTACCACAGAATTCAAAGATGAAGCCCCACTTAGAAGGAACAATGAAATAATTATATACGTGGCTCTGTGTTGTGTTTTTTTTTTTGTTTTTTGTTTTTTTTTTAATCACGGGCAGAATAGCCTGGTGCCGATTATCTTAGCCATTGGTAAAATCCTGAGCCCTTAATAATACCAAGAGGTAGCTGGCTGCCTTCGACATTTTATGATCACAAAATGGAATAATCCTTCACCAACTAACAATAATCCATCATTTCCACCTGCTTTTTGTCCCTTAAAAACCACACAGACAGACCTCATTGTTCCAAATGAGATAACCAGAGGTGGTTGTTTCTAAATCTCCCGTGTTAAACTGAGGTGAGAGCACTTACTTCTGCTCTTTTGTACTCCCCCAAAAAAGCCTAAGTGCTTTTCACTCTGCCAGAAATGTAACATTTCTTGAATGTGTCATTCTCTAATTTTCTGCACATGAATAAACCAGGCAAATTAACCACCATGGGGCTCAACATTTTAGTGGCCATTTGGAGGAAATTTTCTGCCAACAATAAAAGAAAAGAGAAGAAGAGGCACCGCAATTTGCTGCAAGCCAAAGTGTCCTGGATATTTTTTGAACCACAGATGTAAGGTTTTCCTCTGTGACTGTTCCCTGCTTCACCCTTTTCACTGCCGTGGGCCGAGATGGGGACAGGACTTCCTTCAGCTCCTGGGCCTGGAAACTGCCTATTTGAAGGTGCAAAAGCAATATAGCCATTCCATGGGGCTGGTGGTATTTGAGTCCGGTTGCAGCCCTGTAAATGTGCAGAACATTCTGGAACAGTCAGACGTACAATCACTCTGCAAATGAGCAGCGCAGTACTGAGACCAGGAGTGAGCCCTCCTTTGGTACCGTGGAGGCTAGATGGGTGGGGGTCGCAGGGAGGAAGGCTGGTTTTCTGCAGCCCAGATCTTGCACTTCAGCCCAGACACTTACTGACCATGGGATCTTAAAGAGATTCAGCCACCCCTCCTCGCCTCAGTTTCCTGGCCCATAAAAGTCATAATGCTTGTAACCCTCATAAAGTTGTTGAGAGGAGAGGGCGTTTGAGCTGGGCTTTCAAGAGTTCATATAATTTAGGGGCGCTTGGGTGGCTCAGTTGGTTAAGTGTCCAACCTCAGCTCAGGTCATGATCTCACAGTTTGTGAGTTCGAGCCCCGCGTCGGGCTCTGTGGTGACAGCTCACAATCTGGAGCCTGCTTTGGATTCTGTGTCCCCCTGTCTCTCTGCCCCTCCTCCGCTTGCACTCAGTCTCTTCTCTCTCATAAATAAACGTTTAAAAAAACTATTAAAAAAAGGAATTCATATAATTTAGATAAGCAGAAATGGTCTTCCTGTGTAGCAGGAACAGAGAGCAAAGGTGCCCTGATGGGAATGCATGGTCCCATCTGGGGATAATCCAAGCTCCTCAGCTCGAGAGAGCTGTGGGTCCAATTCCAATGTGTGGGTTTTTCCCCACACCACCAAGCAGTTTTCCTACATCAACTGGAGAATTCAATCATTCAACCCAATTCTGCCACCATCACCCCGGAGGTAGTGCAGATCCCACAAGAGTTATGGGCTCAGTCCTCGGACTCCCCTCCCCTACCCCCAACAGCCAGTGGAAAGTCCAGATTGTCACCTGTGCTGCTGATGACCAGTTGTACATCAGAAGTTCCTTCTCCTTGGGTTCTATTAATTTGCTAGAACGGCTCATAGAACAGAGGGAAACATTTCACTCACTAGATTACTAGTTTAGTATAAACAGATACAACCCAGGAAAAGTTAAAGGTAGGGTAAGGTACGTGGAAAAGGGCTCACAGCTTCCAGCACGTTTCCCCCCCACCCACCCACACCTGCACGTGTTCATCAACTCGAGGCTCCCAGAACCCTGTCCTTTCAGGTTTTTACAGAAGCTTCATTACATAGACTTGACTGATTTATTTATTGGCCATTGGTGATTGAGCTCAATCTCCAGCCCCTCTCCCTTCGCAGAGTGTGGGACTGAAACTTCTAACCCTCTGATCACATGGTCACTTCCTCTGGGCACCAGCCCCCCCTCCTTAGGTGACCTACAGGCTTTTCAAAAGTCACTTCATGACATAACGAAAAATACCTTTATTCCTCCCATCACCTATGAAATTCCAAGGGTTTTAGGAGCTCTCTGCCTACAGAGACCAAATACATGTTTCTTACTATAAATCACAGTAGCATAGGTATATACAGCAGAAAGTTTAAAAGCTCATCGTTAGAAAGATGAGGTGAGCCCAGATCACAGAGGGCCTTTACCATCTGGCAAAGTAGTCTGGGATTCATTCAGTAGGAAATGAGTTACCGAGACGAGGCAGAGCCTTTCGGAGAGGGATGAAAAGTAAAGCAGAGACCATCACAGTGATCAAGGCAGAAAGTAACGATGGTTCAAGGGAGGTAGGCAGTAGAAAGGGAGAGTGAGAAATGAATAAGAGAGCATCCGGAAATGGAATTTTAAAGGGAGGTGTCAGTAATAGAAGTATGGGACACAAGGAAATACGGAGAGCCGCAGACAATTATGAAGGTTTCAGCCCGTAGCTCTGAAAGTTCATGAGAGATATAAGCTAACAGACCCAGCGGACTTAGAAATGCAAAGAGCCTGGGTAGGAGGCATGGGAAGGACAAGGGCAAGCTAGGAATGTACATTTCAGATTCATCCGTAGAGTTTCAGGAGCGGAAGGGATTTCCAGATGAAAACTTGCAGAAAGAGATGGATGGAGATCTGAAAAGATAATAGATGGACAAAGAGATTTTAAAAAAAGAACAAGGGGAGTTATTCAGAGAAGTCACAGGGAACCAGCTTGGTACTGAGTATGCAAGACAAAGACAAAACGTTTCCAGATGGAAGGGGAGGTGGTTAAGTGACTGTAAATGCCACAAAGGTACCAACATGGCCCCAGGTGGGGCCGAGAGTGGATCATGCTGGTGAAGGTTATTCCCTTCCAAGATGAACTTGTGAGCACCAATAATTATTCCAAAAGATCATCTCTTCAGTATTGTAAGTGCTTAACAGTCACAAGCATGAGATTTATATAAAAGAAATGCCCATTAAATTCATTAAAGCAGACATTGGCTAAGTTATTAGCCATTACCTATGAGTCTGTAAGACATGAAAAAGTTGAAGTAGATCTAATGGGGACCTTTCATCTGCATGGGAAAGTCATTACAAGCATCAAATATTGAATTTAGAATGGTGCTGCAGGAAATAGCTATATATTATAACTCAAATTAGACTTCAGGAGGACTGATTGGCTTGAGATTTCATCATTTAAAATAATATCTTGCAATAAACCTGACTCCGTAGGAGGATATTAATCTCATGCTTTAATGCTATCCTATCAAATTGTTTTAATAGATCTATTTGAACAGAATTTTAATTTTTCAAGTAAAAAAAAAATTTTCCAGTTAAAAGAGAATGTGAGGGATGACAGTAAAATGTTACAAATCAAATTTAAATCCTGATTTTATTTTCTTCATTTTTTGCAGCAGTAATACTAACCAATACTTGGTTTGAAAGATCTAGTACAGTAAATTCTTGACAGAGGCATGACTGGGAAATGAGATACTCTGGTGAATATCATTTCTAATGGCGCCCATGCTATTCATGGGTGTCTCATTTTTAAAAATACGTCACACAGAAAAATCTGGTGAACTGTGGCCGCATAATAGGGGATTCACTAATCTTGTGATAACCCTGTATTTAAAGCAACGATTACAGTTGGTGCTGGGTTATATTCCCAGCTCTCTTTTCTAGTAAAAATGCACTGCCATCATGAAACGTATAATTTAGGAATTTTCACCAGCCCGCAAGGACTTCAGATAAGTCAGTTCTGGTCCTCAAAGTCGATGTAGTTTAGTTCCGTGTTTAGAAAAGGGGGTAACTGATAGCATCTTTTGAAAAGAGAGGCAGCACAGGGGAGAGGCGGGAAATCTGGTCTGAGGTGGCGTGAGATGTGCTGGGAGTCAGGGAGGTTTCGCCCAAGGAAGAGGCTGGAGCAGAACTTTGTGCCCATAAGGCCACAGCCAGAAAGGCAAGGCGACTGCTTCCCTGTTGCCTCAGAACACAGATCATGTGGCCCCAAGGGGGCCTTTGAGGAAGGCAGATCTATTCAAAGCAAAACAACGAGAACTGTTCGAGAATAGAGGAGGCTGCCGTCATTTAGGCTCCCGCATGTTCAAGGGAAGACTAGGGAGGGATTCACTAGATTATATCCTCTAGCGTGAAAGTAACTGTACCTCGTATGATGCCACCGCTTCCCGTCAGACACCTCACCACAGCACACTATTGATTCCTCTGCAGTCACAGGATCCTAGAATCCGTGTCAGAGGAGGAAGTGGAGGTACAGCTCTCAAGGTCGTTCATCCCTGGGAGGAACGGTGGGGTCATTCGGAGCATCAGCTTGGGTGTTAGCCATTCTCCCTGGGCTCCAGTCCTGCCTTGAGCCCTTGCTATGATTTTTGCCCACGTGGCTCAACTCCCACGGGCCTCAGTTTTCACATCTGTAAGATGGAAATGATGCCGGTGCCCACCTCATGGCTCCACGTGAGCTCACGGGTGTAGAACAGTTACAGTCGTGTCTGGCAGACAGAAAGTGGGAGCCACTGCTGCATTGTCACTGGGACCCACCAAAGGCATGGCTTTCTTTTGTTTAGATGAGCTGCTTCAGAAAGAGCAAAACTACTCCGATGACGTCTTGGCCAACATGATCAGCGAACCAAGAATCAGTTACGGAAACGATGCCCTCATGCCGTCTTTAACCGAGACGAAAACCACCGTGGAGCTTCTTCCCGTGAACGGGGAGTTCAGCCTGGACGATCTGCAGCCCTGGCATCCTTTCGGGGTCGACTCGGTGCCGGCCAATACAGAAAACGAAGGTAAGAGGCCCCGGAGAGAACAAGAACATTCTAAGTATGGGTGTATATCTTTCTGATATTCTTGAGTGGTGACTTCTTATATGAATTTGAAAAATGTACTTTCTCACTGAGAGGTATTCTGTTGCCTCTGGGGAAAAAAATTTAAAAAAGAACAATATTCAGTATATGTTTATGAGGCAGTGGCCATTCAGAGCAAACAGAGGATGAAATGATGTGAATCACAGTTCACCCCATGAGGAAGTGTTTTCGCGGGCCCTGCATAAATGGAGGCTTGAAAAGCACCCAGGTAGTTTTTGTTGATTATTTATTCTAATGCATCAAATTTCAGATTGCATTGAATGTTAAAGACAAAGGTAAAAGATCACCTGCAAATAAAATGTAATTTTACTCAAGACTTAAATAACTTTGTGTTTAGAAAGTTAAATTTAAGACCGCTGTCAAAATTAGGATGCGTATTAATTAGTACAGGTTTTTTCCTGTGACAGCTCAGAGATTTTCTCTGTCAACAAATTTGCACATTGGATGATGTACTTTCTGATGTACTTTCTTTCACAGGGATTTCTTAGCAGAAACTTCTAAATATCTCTTCAGGAGAGGGTATCTTTTAGTTCTCTTCCGTGATCATTTTTACAGGTTCGGAAGTATAAAATTTCAAACGCAGGGACACCTTGATTTCTAAATACTAATAGCATGTTTTTTAAGAACACAAGATTTTACCTGTGAGTTTCTTTGTTAAAGTAGCAAATTTGGATAGTGATAATATTTGTAATACGAATATTTATAGTATGGATATCTCGAAACGCAATCCAGTATACACATCAGACTAAATATGAATTCAGTAGTAGACCTTCAGTGTACTATAAAAGTTTGGTTTTTTTTAAGAACCATTACAGAAAATATTGGACCATTTCCATGTGAGAAATCACTCCAAATTTGTTTTAATTTGAAGAAGGACACCTTATACTCATAATATCAGATCCAAACAGCGATGTTCTGTATAACATAAAAGTAAGACTTTACCAGTTATAAAAATAATTTTTACATAGAGGAAAAAAATTAAGACTTCTGCAAAAATTTAAGAACTTTAGTTATGAGGCTAACTTCCTTATTAAATTAAAATAGAGTGCTTGTTATACCATTTTTTTTAAATAGGTGGATGCATTTTGGCCATTTAAAATCCTCATCATTCAGTCACTAATGAGAATTCTTTGTAGAAAATGTCCAGTCTCATTTGTAAATTGAATGCACACTAGGTTTCCTCTTTTCCTTTAGAACATTGAGTTATTTAATTCAGGGAGAAATAGGTACCACATCTGAAGTCTGATGAACTTCCTTGAATAGAAAATTACAATCTTAATTCCCTTTATATGAAATAATGTTAAATGTTTGTCATTTATGTTCGCCTCCTAGCTTTTTATGAAAAAATTTAAATCTATAAATTAGACTTTTTTTTTTTCTTAAAAAATTCCCTCTGCTTTGGAGAATTTATTCATCTGCAGTGATTCTAAAATTATAATTTGTAAAGAATTTCGAATTGGTTTCTCATAATCTAAGACCGTTTCACATCTTTCAAATATATAGTTTCTATAAATAAAATGTTCCCATTTAATACTTTCCATTACTTATTGATTTTGGAAAAGTAGGATAAAGCCTATTTCACAGCCTACCCGAATTTTTATGGCCACACACACACACACACAAATAATAGAAACTAGAAATTATAATTTATTTACGGTAAACTTTATAGAAAGAGATTTAGAAAGCCAAAGGAAGCTATATCAGAGTAAAAATTAATTTACAGAAATTACTGTGTACGTTTGATGTAATACTTGGTATTTCTCTTAAATGTCGTAAATCCTTCACAAATGTAGACTGTACAAAGTTAACAACAGAGAAAAAGACACTCAAGCCCTGTTTATGTTAACCGTCAAGTTTAGTGAATACAGTGAAATGAAATGATCTTGGTCCCACATAGCACAATCTAGAAGAGCCAAATAGTGTATATTTTTCTCGAAGGTGTTGCATTTCCTGAATTTCAGATTTTTCTCTTTACTTGATCAGATACTGAGAGCTTAACTGCTTACTATGAATATCATATTTTCTTGGTATCTTTAATGAGGTAAATTTAACTTTACATTTATCATATTAGTAGTATAAATAATACCAACAGGTAAATAAATCTGCCTTTATATGCTCTAAGCATTTCATCTTGACTTTGTATGTACTCATGTGCATATATGTGGCCTCCATTAAAAATTATATGCATTCTGCTAAGCACTCTGCTTATGTTAAAGTTTTTAAACAGTAGCCAAACTGACCCATTCTGTTTAGGGGGAAAAAATGCAAGGATATCGGTTGTTCTTTTTGCGTAGAAATAGAGAGAGGAACTATTTTACCGAAGCAACTTCCTACAGTCCAAACCTCGATGCCATTGTCAGCATATCCACTGTTTGCCTGGTCTTCTGCCCCTTGACAATCCTCCCAAATCAAATAAGAAAGAAGCCTTGGTCCAAGCTAGAAAGCAAGTAGTGATTCTCCCTGCAACTCTTGCTAAATAATCGAAAGAAAGAAGATGAGATTCACTACTGGGTTTCCCCAAAGTGATCAGTTTTTGGAAGACTAGGAACAACAGATTTTGGGTTTAAACACATCTGCTCAGAAGTAGACTCTGAGAGTGGCCTGTGGCCATTGGTGCTAGGAGACAGCCTCTGCTTTTGCACATATACACACACCGTGGTCCATTGGGTGTTGCCAAGATGCCCCCTTGGGCTCAGTCCTTGAATGCCTCTGGATCCTTGACAGGCAGGACACAGCTGTTACATTGCCCAAGCCTCATCAGAAGAGCTGACTCTTGTTAAATAAAGATCTGTTACTGATAAATAGTGAAATCTTACATGAAAGTGTTACAAGGCAATAATATTTAGGATCTCAGAGCTTGAGTTCTGGTTCTCACTGTTATCAGACCCAACACTGCTTTTATCGCATTTTGAAAAGCCTTCTTTATTTTTTAATTTTTTTTTCCCAATGTTTATTTATTTTTGGGACAGAGAGAGACAGAGCATGAACGGGGGAGGGGCAGAGAGAGAGGGAGACACAGAATCGGAAACAGGCTCCAGGCTCCGAGCCATTAGCCCAGAGCCCGACGCAGGGCTCGAACTCACGGACCGTGAGATCGTGACCTGGCTGAAGTCGGACGCTTAACCGACTGCGCCACCCAGGCGCCCCTTGAAAAGCCTTCTTAACAATGAATCGTAAAACGGGCTGACCAAATAAATAATTAATTAATTAATTTAAAAAAACGATCTGACAATGTTTGGGGGGAGAGGAGAAATCAATATAATGGGTGTAATTTATAAGTATTTCAACATGTAAGTATTGAGGCTTGACTAATGAAAATAATGGCATGATCAGGTGTTTGTCCTGAATGGATGTGACAAATACAAATGCAGACAGATACAAGGGCTGATTCCATGATTCAGGCTTTGTGAGCAACAGTGGATGATTTTCCAACACCGTAAATAACTCCTGAGAAGGCTCTAAATAAAGCAGTCTTACAATGGAATACTACGTGGCAATGAGAAAAAATGAAATATGGCCTTTTGTAGCAACGTGGATGGAACTGGAGAGTGTGATGCTAAGTGAAATAAGCCATACAGAGAAAGACAGATACCATATGGTTTCACTCTTATGTGGATCCTGAGAAACTTAACAGGAACCCATGGGGGAGGGGAAGGAAAAAAAAAAAAAAAAGAGGTTAGAGTGAGAGAGCCAAAGCATAAGAGACTGTTGAGAACTGAGAGCAAACTGAGGGTTGATGGGGGGTGGGAGGGAGGAGAGGGTGGGTGATGGGTATTGAGGAGGGCACCTTTTGGGATGAACACTGGGTATTGTATGGAAACCAATTTGACAATAAATTTCATATATAAATAAAAAAAAAAGAAAGAAAATTCCTTAAAAAAATAAATAAATAAATAAATAAAATAAAATTAGTAGCTTCTACAAGGGGAAATAAATAAATAAATAAATAAATAAATAAATAAATAAAGCGGTCTTTCCTCGTCTTGCCCAATGGTGAGCTCTTAAGGGTATCCAGATTACAGTAAGAACTGTGCAAAAAATGCTTTGTGTTTCAACTGAGTTAGGTTCTGGACTCACATAATCACAGATAAATGAATGTCCAGCAGGAATTTAGGAGATCGTATAGGATGCTATTTTGTGTGTGTGTGCGATTGCCCTATGCACGGCATCTAGCATCCTTGGTCCCCGTCTGCTAGAAGCCATTAGTGTCCTCCCTTCCCCTGTGGCCGTGGTGACCACCAAAACCAGCCCCATATCCCCACCATCCCACAGAATAGTAGCTACCCCACATTCCTGAATGGTGTGGATCAGAGTTTAAATTCCAGTGCTGCTGTGTGTTGTGGGCGAGTTGGAGAGCCTCTCTGGCTAGTTCCTGGTCTGTCAAACAAAGGTGACAATAATTTCTAATTCAGAGATAGGGTATGAGCATTAAAAGAGATGGCAGAGAAAGCTCTTAGCTAAGATTCTGCAACACAGTAAATGTTTAGTGTAGCTTGCTCTTGCTTGCTTGCTTGCTTTCTTCCTTTCTTTCTTTCTGTCTCTTCCCTCCCTTCCTTCCTTCCTTCCTTCCTTCCTTCCCTTCTTCTCCCCTCCATCCCTCCCTCCCTTCTTTTCCCCTCCCTCCCTTCCTTCCTTCCTTCCTTCTTTCCTTTCTTCCTTCCTCCCTCCCTCCCTCCCTTCCTTCTTTCCTTCCTTCCTTCTTTCCTTCCTTCCTTCCTTCCTTCCTTCCTTCCTTCCTTCCTTCCTTCCTTCCCTCCTATAGAACCAGGATCTTATCAGAGAGGTTTTACCAGCTGGTCTTAGGGAGAATCACCCTATGGCTCAAACAGTATATCCTTAAAAATGCATGACTGTAACAAGCCATATCATGACACAGTCCTAAAATCTTGCCCTTTCTCTCTCCCCATCTCCCTTTACTCTCTCTCCCCAGGGCCTTATTCCTTGTAAGCATCTCAGACAGGTGCTTACACACAGAGCCATGGCAAACATCGAAAATTCTCAAAGGATTTCCTTTCGTTGTTCATGCAGTCCTTACCATCACAGCTTCAAACGCCTACAGTTTATTGCTTTTTCTTAAGAAGAGTCCAGAGAGAGGGTCAGGCAGCCAGGCATTCTTTTAACTTATATTGAAAAACTAAGCATATCACAGTTTCCCAATATTTGAGGCTCTTTGATCAGCTGTAGTTTTCGTCGAGGGGTTTTCTGTGGTTTTTTTCAGATCCACAAACCCTAACTGGATACACTGAAGTGAGGCTGTTGTTGATCAAACCCTCGGTCTTACGGACCGTGAAGTCATCTGGCTAAAGGCATTTGTGTTTCTCCTGTTTTTCCACAACTGCCTGAGCAGGCCCGCCAAGAAGTGGCCAGCGGTCAGCCTCTTCGTACAGAATGCATGCACGAAATACTATAATATTCCCAGAGAGGCACAGCAGGTTTTGGTAAGACCGTATGCATGTAATAGAGAGGCAATGACCAAATCACTTTAAATGGTGAATTTGAAATTAAGTAATGTCCTTTTCACACCTGTGTTCTGTACGTGTAACACTATTTTCCTGCTGATTCCTCCATTACCTTTGGCCTGGTGACATGTTCAAGCAGCATCCAACTCAGGATTGGTCTGTTACAAGAGGTACGAGAAGAAACTCAGAAGCCCCAGAATTTTGATCAGTTTCTCCCCTGCCCTAGGGAAAGTTTTGACTCAGAGCTACTGAAGGCAGGGGAATAACGCATTTCCGCTTAAGGTTTATCTAAACTCTCTAAGATGATCTCTTTCTTATTTTTCATTTATGAACCAGCTAGTGTAAAATGTCATGAACACTGTACCGAAATGACTTTTAGGTTCAACCTGTAATAGTTCATTTGGAAAATTAGAAAGTGTTTATGCTGGGCTGGGAAATAACGCACCACTTTGTCCTGTTGATATGTATTCATTTGGGGCAATAGTGTCATAACTGTCTTCTAAAAAAAATTGATGTCTGCTCACTGAACACAAGAGTTACTTATTTTTTGAATATTAATTCATACTGAGTCTCAAGCCATGAAAGTAGACGAGGGCTTAAGTCTGTAAAACTACTCGTTGTTTTATCTTCCAAAAAATAGACAAGGTTTTATTACTGCTTTCAAATAATACGCACACATTGGGAAGAAAAGACAGAGAAGTTTGTAAAAAAAAGTCTTTTCACCCAGAAATAACTAATGATAGCTTTTGGTGGTAATAATATCTTTCAGACCTTTTTCTCTACATACATTTGATGCTTTTTCTTTAAGCATCAAAGCATCAAAGCAATTTCTTTAAGTAATTGGGGAATGGGGCTTTATCATTTGTAAGGTTCTTACGCGTATGTGTGCACATTTGAGCCCTGGAGATACCCTATTTACTTAGAACAGAACTGAGAATAGGAGAGAATGTGGCTTCCCAAGATCACAGAGTAAACAACTCTTCATGGTGCCGTGAAACTGGACCCTGGGACCAACCACCAGCTCGTCAGCCTGCGTTTAAACCACAGATGAATTGCTGCTTCTCTCATGAGTCAAATACAGTTTCCGATGATTTAGCCATTGATGAAGGAGATCACCACTTAAAGATACTTTTTCGCTCTGTGAGTGTGCTTTGGCGCACTGTTACCTTCACCTGACGAACCGTGAGAGCTCTTGTTAGAGCTTCTTGAGGAAATTCTCAAAAAAGAAATAATCCCTCTGTTAACTCTATTTTACAAGGAATAATAAAGTCCCTTGCTGAATACTGTTGCAGATGGGGGAAAAAGTGAAATACAGAGCAACTCCATCATTCAAATGGATAAGGATCATTCAAATGCAGAAGGAAGCATGTCTTTTAATCTGTTACACCAGTAAAGTACTAGAAGTTAGTCATCCTTCTCCATAATAAACAGGACATTCAATAAATGCAGTCGTGTAATATTTGAGCATTTCTGAACCAGCTTTTTCATTTTTGGGGTATTTCACTACAGTTAGAAGATGCTAGCTTACTTATGAAGAAACGGCCTCAGAAGGGGTCATTCGCCCACAGTTGCTTCCATCGTGAACGTTGGGTTTAGACACCTCCATCTCCCCCTTCACCATGTTGCCGGTCTGCAGGATGAAGGACCAGCCCACGCTGCTCTTTTTGTTTCATCCAAATGTCTCAGAATTCTCAGCAACCTGATTTTTTCATATTCTGAAGGCTTGACTTGCTGCCACTTTCTTCTCCCTCGCTGTTCTGCCAACATGTGACGTTCAGAATCAATTTGGGTTTGTAATCCCACCTTGGAATGCCTGGGCTGTGTGCACCAGTAAGCTGTGTGGTCTCATTGAAATTGCTGATCCCAAAGCCATCCTGTCGAGCCCACGTTATCTTCCCATGGACGTCGCCCACCTTTCTTTCCCTTCTTACCCTGTATTTCCCAGGTTTCAAGGGGCTTTTCCCCTCCCTCGGCTTCATTTGCCCCTTGTTCAATTATTAATCCTTAAACCTTGGTTTCTCTCCCTTGCCTGTTTCTTCAAAGACCAGTCTAAGTTCAAGTTAATATTTTCTGAGAATCAAGGGGCACCTGAGTGGCTCCATCAGTTAAGCGGCCGACTTCGGCTCAGGTCACGATCTCACTGTTCCTGAGTTCGAGCCCCGCGTCAGGCTCTGTGCTGACAGCTAGGAGCCTGGAGCCTTCTTCAGATTCCGAGTCTCCCTCTCTCTCTGCTCCTCCCCCACTCACGCTCTCTGTCTCTCAAAAATAAATAAACATTTAAAAAAATTTTTTTTTTAATTTTTTTCTGAGAATCAGAAGCACTTTGGAAATACCAGCTAATTATAAGCAGTGTTGGGACACCGTTGTCCCACCTGCACTGTTTTTTTGGGTCTGGCCCAGAATACTCACAAAGGAAAAACAGTGAAAGTTGAGAAATACAAAAGGAAATACTCACATCGCACACATTTCAGCTGTATGTCATCTATGGAAAGAGAAACCAGTCTTTAAAATTAGAGAGAGACTGACTTTCCAGATTACTTCCTTTACCCCAAAACTGGGAGCAAATTTGATTCACTAAAATGGCAGATTATGTGGTGAAACTTTTCTCTCCCGATAAATTCACGTTGGCATTTCCCCTGGGGATTCAATGGAGCCCTTTTGTAGTTAATTAACCGTAAAATAAGGTAAGATCGGACAGTTGTAAAAGGAGGTATCTTTAAGATTTTCCGCCAGGCTGGGTATAATGTATTTTATTTCTAATCAAAAGCCAAGACACCGTCTCTAAACCTGATGAGAGGTAAATCCACGCTCCCCAGCCCCTCCTCTTTGATGTGTCCTGGTGGGTGCTTTTATGAGAAAACTAAGTCGCAGGGTTGGCCCATCAGTAGCGAGAAGGCTTTTGAGGTGGTACCCCTCCCCTGTTCCTTGATACCCAGGATTAACTCACTGTGGTTCTTTTCCAGCTGCTCCTTTTTTTATAACTTGTGTATTTCACATGCTTTGCCCTGCCCTGTGTTCAGGAGCCACCACTTACCATCTTGATTTGTCTTGTTTGCTTTCCGTGTTTCTTGCTTCCTGTGCCCAGTTGAGCCTGTCGACGCCCGCCCTGCTGCCGACCGAGGACTGACCACCCGACCAGGTATAACCCGGTTACTTCTATGTCTCCGCATCGTGCGCTTGAGCAGACGCTTGTCCCTTCCTTCATCGATGGCCTCTCTAACCTGCAAATGCTGAGAGAGAGGATGTGAAATGACCTTGGAAGCCAGACTTGCTTTCCCTTACACTTTACCTTCCGAGTTCCTATTTAAGTAATCTGTTTTTTTCTTTCTGAGCTTCCCTTTTCAAACAGTAAAACAGCCCTTCCAACTTAGGGTTTGGTTTTTTGTTTTTTTGTTGTGTTTTTTTTTTTTTTTCTCCTTAAGTAGAGAAGATTAAATAGACCTCTCTGTCCTCAAAAATGGAAACCTACAGAGATGCAGGTTCTGTCTGGTGGTGACTTGGTGTCAGCTATGAATATCTCCTCCTTCCTTTCTTGTCTGGTGTGCAGATGGGTCCTTTTCTGCCTGAATTGGGCTCAGACTTTAGTCGGTTTCTCAAGTCGATGTGCCTTCCTAAAAATACCAGGATGGGACTACCTCTAGAGCCCTGAAATACTTGCATTTTCTCTTCTGTGGGTTGTATGGACTTATTCCCCATGAGTAACTAAAATGACAGAAAGGATGTGTGTGCACAGTTTTATGTAGAAGTCTTTTATTTTTCGTACCACTTAACATTGCCATTAATACTAAAATAGACACTTTTTTCTTTCTATTTTTTTAAATTTTTTATAGTTTCCCAAGCGTTAAGAAATGCACCTTCACCCTTTTTTCTGTATTTAGGCTCTGTCTCAGACTGTTTTAAAAATAATGTCACACCACAGCAGAAGCACACACGAGCCTGGTTTTTGACTTTGTGCACAACTCTGCCCAACTCACAGGAGCCATCGTTTTCAGTGGATCAAAGACAGTAGTTACTAAATGGACCAATCTGTATACTCTAGAAAGATTTAACTCCACAAACGGTGCATACCTTCTTGTATTTATTTCCTTCCTCATCCTCATCATGTCCCCGTGGGATCATGAAGGAACAGGGAATTCACCTTGTTCGGAGATGCTAACCCTTGGAGGTCCCTGTTTCCGGTACAGTTGGCCACAGGCCAAGAACAGAACCTGCCCGTCTCATGGCCGGTGCAGGCTCGGGCCACCACTGTCCCCAACCACAGTCATTGATGAGAACTCCAAATCTGCCCTGTGGCATTGTCATGCCCTCTGTGTGGTTGTTAACAGGGCAGCGGGGACAGTGGAGTGACACATCTTGACGGCTGATCTCATTGATTTTATGAATCTCTGCCTTCAGGGCTTTTCAGAAGAACTTAAATTATAGTAAGTCAGACACCGTTTGGGCTCTCCTAATGTCTCCCTTATTGCCATTGTCACACCGGTGAATTTTAAGGAGCCAGCAGTCGACATCCAGTTGACATCCCCATTCTGCTCAGCCCGTGGTGGAGCTCAGGGCTGGGGGCCAGCTCCATTGTAACTGTGACCAAGACCAGCTGAGGACTGTCATTTGCCTTGGGCCTTTTTTTATGGCACTTTCTATTTTGTTTTTAAGAAAGAGATGCTTTTCATCTACAAGAATAAAAAGTGTATTACAAGCACTCTTTCAACCAATTTTATAAAGTTCCTGCATTGGGCCTTCTAGGCTAATATGTTCTTATTGAAATTTGGGCGGAGGTGGGGAGAATGACACCAAAAAAATCACCCAAGTTGATTTTTTTCCCCCATCTTTAAAAAAAAATCTAACATGAAAGTACCTTTTCCGTACATTCCCCAAAACAATCTGCTGTAAGGGGAGTGCTAGAAAATAGAGGTGTTCTATAGAGGGAAGAAGCCATCTGAAGTCTTTATTATAACAATATTTCAGTAACAGCAGTGTCTCATTTTGATATCTCACAAAGATCAGTGCCTTAAATGCTATGGTGGCTGGAAAGAAATGAAATGAGAAGGTGCCTGTTCTCAGGGGCTTGATGTATAATAGAAGGAGCACACTTTGCGTATTTAAGAGAGGAGATGGAATTAGAAAGGTAGAGGAATCCAAAGCACCTTAAAGTATAAACCAGGGTGTCTGTGATGTAAGCAGATGGGGCACTCACCAAGGGATGTGTTAACCTGGGCACACGCTGGAAGACGACTTGGAGAAAGGTTTTGAAAGATTTGAGTCTCATCCATTGGCAAAGAAGGGGGGAAGGAGTCAAAGATGAGAGAATGGCCTCAGTTCTGCTCTCTTCTACTGTGTAAGGCTAGGGTTTCCCAAATAAAAGAAGGCCATAGGCAAGAAAGACCGATCAGATACAAAGTGAGGAAGATTCTAGTTTATGAATAGCTCTATTTGCTGGATCTGTATTAAGACATATATACATATGCTCTCTATTTCTGTGCTTACAGTGAGTCTCCCAAGCATCTGGACCAATTCCCCGCTACGTTCGTAGCATTAGTTCTGGTTCTTCCAACATCACACTTCAGGAGACCGCATGCTTGAGTCTAATGTGCTAAAGTATATCTTTAGACTTTCCAGACTTAGAGACTCTTCCCAGGATTGTCCTATCATGTCATTCCGTTGATGGCATCGCTGTTGAATGATTGCTGTTGTTGCTCTGAAACGAGTAAAGAAAGGGTTTTTGTATAATCATGACCAAGGAACATGACTTCTCTCTGTCTTTCATACCTGAAAAACCAGGGCACTGGAACTTTCAGAAAGTAGGATCATGTCAAATAGGGGAAACAGTGGTAGCAGTGGAGATTTCTGGGCAGAGTGGCCATTCCAGCTACTCCCCTGGCTTATTTCCAGGGAACAATGGACTCTGAAGGTCAAGTTACACCTTTTGACCAGAATAAAGAGGAAAAATACTTAGCAGGCTCTCCACAGGGGGAGGAAAGCTACTCTTTCCACTATAATTTATTACCACCCTTCTCCAGTCCCCATGAAAGAGGCCAAGTCCTTGACCCCAAGCCATGTGACAGGTTTCATGAGGGACATGCCTCCTTCCCCCTTCAAGTGAACTACAGACTCTGCTCACTTACTATGATGTAGACAACTGGAGCCACACCAGGGCTTAGAATGGAATCCACACAACTGAGAAAACACTGTCTGACGAGCCTGTAAGCCAAGGTCCTTGTGGTGTATTTAAATCTACGCTTAATATTTAATCACGTATGTAGTATGAGCTTGTTACCCATGATGTTTGCCTGTACGCAAACATATTAATTTTTCTTACCTTGTGGTGAGATTTGCTTAGTGTATAGACAGTCTTTCCACTAAGTGATTGTACATGCGATACAAAAAATGACCTAGAAAGATCTCTTTCTGCCAAGAATCTCACAAACTGTTGAACTATATTATCTGTTCTGACTTGCTACACGAATTTCAAATTTTGGGGGGCTCTCAAAAGTATTTTCAGTATTCTTTTAGAAATAATGTGGGCTTTTACAATTTTGAGTGGAGAGCTCATATTTTTTTAAGTAACTGTTTGGTCTGCTAAATTTTTATTTTTTTATTTTTTTTTTATTTTTTTTTTCAACGTTTATTTATTTTTGGGACAGAGAGAGACAGAGCATGAACAGGGGAGGGGCAGAGAGAGAGGGAGACACAGAATCGGAAGCAGGCTCCAGGCTCTGAGCCATCAGCCCAGAGCCTGACGCGGGGCTCGAACTCACGGACCGCAAGATCGTGACCTGGCTGAAGTCGGACGCTTAACCAACTGCGCCACCCAGGCGCCCCGGTCTGCTAAATTTTTAAAAAGACTATTCAAGATACTTTTTTTAAAATCTCAGAAATATAGGGGACGTCTGAGTGGCTCAGTTGGTTAAGCGCCCGACTCTTGATTTCAGCTCCGGTCGTGATCTCACAGTTGTGAGATCGAGCCCCAACTCGGGCTCCATGCTGAGTGTGGAGCCGGCTTGGCTTTCTGTCTCTGTCCTCTCTCCTCTCTCTCTGTCCCTTCCCCACTTGCATGCCCACACTCTTTCTCGAAAATAAATACATAAACATTAAAGAAATCCCAGAAATACAATTTTAACTGTTGCGTTGCTAGATCCTGATGACAGAAAAAAGGGTAGGCTATAAAGAAATCACTGTGGTTACACCAGCATCTCAGATTTAAAAGGGGCTATAGAAAGATAAAAATATACAGCTGTTATATTATATAGGCAAAAATATTCTCTGTTAGGAGAAACAACAGAGCATTAGCATCACAGCCCGATAAAAATAGTGTCGGGAAGATTATAGGTCAGAATGAGTTGAAAATCATGAGAAAATGGAAATAATTTTAAAGCAATTTAAATAGAGAGCAGAGAGCCCTGCAGCTCTCAGGACAGGGCCAGGCGTTAAGGGATGGTTGAGAAGACGCCAGCAAAAGATGAGAGAGAAAGGGAAACTGTCCTACTTTGTGCTTCTGCCTTTATGTCTATAGCAAAGATAGTAGGAAATTAAAGCCCGAGGTAGATCAAGACGAAAAAAGGAAGCACTTGTTCCTTGTAGTAGTTATCTACTAATGTAACAAATAAATAATTCCATAACTTAGCAACTTAAAACAACAAGCATTTCGTTTCTTACAGTTACTGTAATGCTCAGGATTTCAGGCATGGGTTAGCTGGGTGCCTCTGGCTCAGAGTTTCTCATGAGGTTGCAATCAGAACATGGTCCAAAGCTGCAACCATCTGAAGACTTGAATCTTGACCCTGGTGGGTCTGTTTCCAGGATGGTGCACTCACATGGCTGTTGGCAAGAGACCGCCACACCTCGTTATGGGAACCTTTTTATAGAGCTGCTTGAGTGTCCTCCTGACATGGCTGCTGGCTTTCCCAGACCAACTGATCCAAGAAAGAACAAGAAGGAAGCTGCATTGCCCTTTTTTCTTTTTTTTTTTTTTTGACCTAGACTCAGAACTCATCCATGATCACTTTCTCTATTTTCTGTTCATTAGAAGCAAGGAACTCCATCTAGTCCACACTGAAGGGAAAGGAATTAAGTCCCACCTCGGGAAAGGGGGAGTATTAACAGATCTGTGGGTCTGTTTTAAATGTTTTTATTTACTTTTGAGAGAGACAGAGACAGAGACAGAGCACAAGTGGGGGAGGGGCAGAGGGGGACACAGAATCCAAAGCAGGCTCCAGGCTCGGAGCTGTCAGCACAGCCTGATGCGGAGCTCGAACTCCGGACCCGTGAGATCATGACCTGAGCTGAAGTTGGACGCTTAACCGACTGAGCCACCCAGGCGCCCCCTGTGGGTCTATTTTAAATCTACAACACCTCTGTACCCACATCCAAGTCCTTGTGACCCAGACAAATTGTAGGCTAGGAGAACTTAGGGGTGAAATCCTGGAACTGCTCTCCATAATCGTTGTGGATGTCTGGGAAGATAGAAGAAACTAATTCTGATCAAGAGGAGAGAAGATAGGGTGACAGCCTACAGGCCAGGGGTAGATTGACATTGGTCTTGGATCTGTTTTCGGATGAGTTATTAAATGGAAGCTTTGTGAACAGTTTGACAAGGAATCAGGGATCTCTCGCAACCAGCATGGGTGCCCATGGTCTTGTCCAGTTATCCTCCCTTTCTTTTTATATGAGCCGTGCCGTTAGACTGGCACACGGTATTTTGTGGACATTGTGCATTTCATTTCCAACAAGGTGTGTGACAAGTCTCACAGCCCCTGGTGGACAAGACTGTAAGAGTGACTAGACAAAAAGCAAGAAATTAGGTCCCATGGGAGCTGAAGGACCTGGTAACATGTAGCCTGAGCAAGAACCATCGGGAACATGATGCCTCTCCTGGAGTGTCTGATCTGTTCAAGGCCGTAACACAGGGGGGAGGTTTTGGCTTGCTCTGCTGCACAGACTCAAAGAGTCGCTGCTGTAGGGGACCTGATTTAGGCTTAATGGAAGAAAGGACATCATTCTTGTAGGCAGGGCTGTCTGAAATGGAGGTAAATGTATAGATTTTTTTTTTCCACTCAGGAGCGGGGGTTTGCCGCCCCCCCCCACCCCTGCCCCCCACCCCCGTAGGAAAACTGTAGAGGATGTGATTTTGTTAAGTCTTTCTCATCCTAAAGTTCTGACACTTGATCTTTAAATGCTACAGTATGGGAACTGATGTTTATATTTTGTGCTTTCAGGTTTTGTGTTAAAACTGGCTTTATAGTTTGTTTTTTAGCCTCAAATTATTATTTGAAAAATGAAATTTATTATAACCATTAGTGTAAGGAATCATATAGCAATTTGTAGAGAAGGAGTTAGTAAGTTTCAAATTCTGTTAGTCCCACAGAAACATTTTCAAAAATTATGTACTGCAGCTCTTTATTCAGCAGATGAACCGATTACATTCTGTATCTATAACTAAGTCACTTAATTAAATAAATGATAGGATTTTTACAATGCTTCGCTGCATAGGTACACGAACATAATTTATATGTAGTTGGAACAAAGCCCTAAAGTAGCAGATTGATTCTACCACGTAATTAATGCTCATTTTTTACAGACTTTTATTATTTTTTCTGGAGGAATGAGAACACATGAGAAAAGACACAGAATAGACTAAACTATGAATAAGCCCCCCCAAAACAAGCCAGTATATTCTGGGAACACATCCTTGCTAACCTCCCAGCTGGCATTTAACTTCTGGTTTTCCCCATGAAAAATATGTGTGTGTGTGTGTGTGTGTGTATGTATGTGTGTATATATATATATATATATATGTATATGTATATATATATTTAAAGGCAATTGATATATTATATATATATATATTAAAGGTGTGTGTTTAAAGGCAGTAGAAGCTTTAACCTTTAATTTCTTTTTGTTTAAAATAGGTAAGGGCTAAGGGTTTAAATACAGGGTGTCAGTTTCCTTGAAGAAAGTCATTAATCTATTTCCTCTCACTCCAGGCCTAGAAAGAAGGTTTTGGTAGCCTTTGTGTTACAGTCTTATTGTTTACAGATAAAATGAATTGACCGCCCTGTGTAATTTAATTACGGTGCGATGCTTATGGATTAATGCAGGTTCGGGCTTGACGAACATCAAGACGGAGGAGATCTCTGAGGTAAAGATGGATGCCGAGTTCCGACATGAGTCAGGATACGAAGTTCATCATCAAAAACTGGTACGTCAACTAAGTTACCTCTTCCTGCCAAATGACCTGTTAACGCTTGTTCGTTCTGGGCCAGAAATCCACAAAAATACAGCGCTTGCCTATATAGGATCGTCATGGAAACGTAAAGAAAAGGAGGGTCTTTATATAGTAGTTTTTTACACCTAGAAGGTTAGCTGAGCCCAGGGAGGGCTTAAAGTGGAATTAATTTATATAATCATATCCGCTCTAGGGCGCGCCTGGGTGGCTCAGTCAGTTAAGTGTCCGACATCAGCTCAGGTCATGATCTCATGCTCCGTGAGTTCAAGCCCCACATCGGGCTCTGTGCCGACAGCTCGGAGCCTACAGCCTGCTTCGGATTCTGTGTTTCCCTCTCTCTCTCTCTGCCCCTCCCCATCTCAGGTTTTCTCTCTCTCTCTCTCTCTCTCTCTCTCTCAAAAATAAAAACATTAAAAAATAATAAAAATATCCACTCTAATTAATTTCCACTCTGTTTTCTAGGAAGACAGGTGATAAGAGGTGGATTTGACATAACAAAATCTCAAATGAACACGTGTGCAAACATTACTTGGTTTCCCAGAACACGTTTTATGGCTCTTCTCTTCACTTGGCGTGTATAATTGTCTTGCTTGTGCCACTTCACCTCTCCTTCTTGTCCCTCCCTGTCCCTTCCCCAACGCCCACATTTTAGGTTCTGCAGGGCCAGGATCTTTGCGTTTCTACCGAGGTGGGTGGAGGCAGGAGGTAAGCAGGACATGACTTTCCCAACAGGGTCGCTCATTGAAAGGTTGGAGCAAAGAAGATGGTAGCTTCCTTTTCAGACAAAAATCTCCTCCCTCTCCTCTTTTTCCTCCGAATATTAGAATCATAGTAAATCAAAGAGCACCTGTCCCTTTGGAGGCAGCTCCAGTAGATAAAATCTTTTACCAAAAGCTTCAGATAAATGAATCCTGCATTATGTTATGGTTTCTTTCATCGTTTTTTATAATTTTTTTTTATATTTTTTTTAACATTTATTTATTTTTGAGGGAGAGAGAGACAGAACACAAGCAAAGGGGTGGGCAGAGAAAGAGGGAGACACAGAATCCGAAGCAGGCTCCAGGCTCCGAGCTGTCAGCACAGAGCCCGACGCGGGGCTCGAACTCACGGGGACCGTAAGATCATGACCTGAGCCTAAGTCTGACACTCAACCGACTGAGCCCCCCAGGAGCCCCAAGGGTTTCCTTCATCTTATCAGTAAGCATGGTAAGGAGGTTAAATAAACAAAGAAGACGATTGTATTGCACAGTCAGTACTCAGCAAAAAATGGTAATAAGGTTCTCCTAGCAATAATAATGCTTGAGAAGAACTCACTCTCAGGCACGTAAGTGTACGCATGTGTGTTTGGGCACGTGCGTGCTCTTTCGGGGGGAGTATCTTTCCAATATTCACCAATAAAATGTATAAATCTCAGTAGTCAATTCCAAAAGAAATGCCTGTGAAGTATTGTGTAGGCCTCTTGTCACTTAACAATCGGCGCAAATCCCAAACTGACTTGTGGTTCAGATTTGCATTGTGACTCCCATAAGCGTTTTTGTACAAGAACATTTCGCTTTTTTTGAAGCACGATTTTCATTGGCGGGTTAATCCAGTCTCGGTTATTATAGAATCAGGGGCACTCTTGATCTGGCTACTGCTGAAGAGGTTAAAAAACCCTGTGGGGGGGTTCCCTGGGTGGCTCAGTCGGTTAAGCATCCGACTTCGGCTCAGGTCATCATCTCACAGTTCCTGAGTTCAAGCCCCGGGTCGGACTCTGTGCTGACAGCTCGGAGCCTGGAGCCTGCTTCCGATTCTGTGTCTCCTTCTCTCTGTGCCCCTCTCCCACTCACTGTCACTCTCTCTTTCTCTCTCACTCTTTCAAAAATAAATAAACGTTAAAAAAAAACAATACAAAACAAAACCCTGGGGGAACTACTGAAGAGTTGGGGGCTTGTGGGGCACAGAGCCGAAGATTAATGTGCAGACTTGCATTTTCTGGAGCCTGTGTCATAAAAACCCATCTCCACGGTTACACTAACTCCTGTAATGTGACAGTGACTAATGGCAGTGCAGCAATTAGGAGAATCCGCTCCCTCAACTGAGCTACTTGATAAGATAATGTACTATAATTAGTGCGATGAATATTACAAAATTACAGTATTTTCTTAAAGGCATAGGAAGATGTCCAGGCTTGCACTTATTCCTGATTACCTCACTCTTGTATCATTAGCTAATTAACAATTTGCTTTTTTATAAGTCTGTTGAACTAGCATATTTGTTGAGAAAGTGGAATAATTATGAACAGTTTCTCATTTTGTTGCAGCTACACCCTGAGTAAGACTCCTTTAGAAATTGGCTTCATTGGCTGTATTTTATGTTGCCTTTTCAGATTGCTAGGATGTTCCTTTTCCCTGTGAAAATCAGTCATTTTACTATGCTGCAGTTGTACTGAAAGAAATTATTTAGGGAGCTGTTTTTATTAATTTAGGTGCTAAATATGGTGCGTGTTTAGTAGTCGTGAGGCCCAGTGATCTGGCATATGGTCATCTCCTTACATAACAGGATTCTAGAAGGTGCAGTGTGGTCTTCTAATTCCCTTTAGCTTAGATGAGGTTGAAGATAGTGACTTGCTTTATAAACAGTAGGAAGGAATGCTGCGCAGCAAAGTGAATGCATATCTTCAGCCGTGTTTTCCAAATTTTTTGTATGTTAAATCCAAATGGACAGCAAGAATAAAATGACAGGTTTACTTGGGTTTCTCGAAAAAACAGCCAGCAGGAGTTCTGCGTCGCTATTAAAATTCTCACCTCGTCGCCTCCTACCTCTTCCCTTTGAAAGAAAACTGTCTTTGAAGCATCACGCTTCTCAAGGTTAAGTATCGTCCTCTTGAATTATTGAAGTATTGGCTAAAAGGAGGTAACAAGATGTCCTTTTTCTTCTGATGCACTCCTTTGTTTCAGACGCTTGATTCCTACATATTAATGTCCATCTGAGGAAGTTGGGACATCTGGGGGGTTTGAAAAGGACCTAAGGCGTCGTGGTCACGCATCAGGTCTCCCAGCTGATCTGCTTTCAAAATCACGCTCCGTGCCTCTACGGCCGCTGATAGGTCCCCGCCCCACCTCTCACCGGTGTTCCACCTGTCGAGGGTTTCAGGGTTCCTCTTGGCTTCTGTTTTGCCTTTCTAGAGACGTGCAGGGGATGGCAGGGGAGGGAGTAGACTTCCCAGAACTGGGGAAGCCACATGCTGTACTTTGTTGTGTAGACCACAGATGTCATTCTTGGTAAATAGAATGTGTGGGTTTTGGGGGGTTTTGCTTGTTTGTTTGTTTTTTCCCCCAAGTACACAGCAGGTAACAAAGTAGCCACCAACTCACACTTCCATACTGAAACTTTTCACATACCTTCTCCGGTTGTCGCCTGCCATTGCAGTCCTTTTTCTTGATTTGTTTTCAAGGTGTTCTTTGCAGAAGATGTGGGTTCAAACAAAGGTGCCATCATTGGACTCATGGTGGGCGGCGTTGTCATAGCAACGGTGATTGTCATCACCTTGGTGATGCTGAAGAAGAAACAGTACACGTCCATCCATCATGGTGTCGTGGAGGTAGGTGACCTTGGCCGCATGCTTGCAAGTGGGAGTTGAAGGCTACGAGGGAGATTGTCCGTGGCATTAAGCTCAGAATCCTCCAGGTGTCTCTTCTTTGAAAAGGAAAGTCCACATTCCCGCATGGTGCTCACTCAGGGTGGCAGCTGTGTTCTTCTGTCTTCATGCACTCCGACTTAGAAATACTGTGATCAAGGCATTGGGTTGGATGCTGCTCCCTCAGCTTCTTATAATACGTATGGACATGTCAAAATACTACTGAGTATAATGCCTGACTTCAAGAGATTGCGATCACCCTCCAGCATGTAAAAGAAAAGAAAAAAAGACAACAGAAGTCAGAAGTGAAAAGGAATGAGGAAGTCTGCTTCAAAAAAAACCTAAACCCTAGGTTTATTCCCTAACCTTTTTAAAAGTTTAGTTATTTATTTTTGAGAGAGAGAGACAGAGAGCAGGGGAGAGGCAGAGAGAGGGGGAGAGAGGGAATCCCGAACAGGCTCCCCACTGTCAGCCCAGAGCCTGACACGGCGCTTGAACTCACGAACCATGAGATCATGACCTGAGCCAAAATCAAGAGTCAGACGCTTAACCGAGCCAGCCACCCAGGTGCCCCTGTTCCCTTATATTTTTTTTTGTCTTAAAGACTGACTTGTAACTAAAACCAGGGAATAGTAACTAATGCTAATTTTCAGGTGAGTTTCACAGGAAATGACATTATACCAAATAGCCAAGCAGAGCCTACAAGGTCATTCCAGATGTTCAGCCTGTTATCCTGCACGTCTGGCTGAAATACCTTACTTTTTCAGAGTTTAGTGCAGTCACACTGGGGGTAGAGAGAAGGTTCACCAAGTGACAGTCACGATTACTGCACAGTTACGCTTCAAGATTTTGTCCCCATGGGCCAACATGTGACTGACGTGTGTATAGCACAGAAGTCACGAGTTGCACCAAGAAAAGACGGTAGCTGCAAGGTTCAAATATGACTTTTGGGGTCACCTGCGTGGCTCATGCCATTAAGCTGCCCAACTGGATTTTTGGCTCAGGTCATGATCTCATGATTTGTGAGTCTGAGCCCCGCATCGGGCTCTGTGCTAACAGCACAAAGCCTGCTTAGGATTCTCCTTCTCTCCCTCTCTCTCTGCCCCTCCCCAACTTGCATGCTTTCTCATGCTCTCTCTCTCTCTCTCTCTCTCTCTCTCTCTCTCAAAATAAACAGTTAAAAAAAACAAAAAACAAATAAGATTTCGTAATCCCACAATACAAAATATTGAAAAATAAAGTTTACAAGTAAGTTCTCTTATGCATTTTTTTTTTTAAGATTTTATTGTTGGGGCACCTGGGTGGCTCAGTCCATTAAGTGTCTTGATTTTGGCTCAAGTCATGATCTCACGGTTTGTGAATTCAAGCCCTGTGTCAGGGTCGGCACTGGCAGTGAGGAGCCTACTTGGGATTCTCTCTCTGACCCACCCCTACTTGTGTGCGCTCTCTCTCTCTCTCTCTCTCTCTCTCTCTCTCTCTCTCTGTCAAAATAAGTAAAATAAAACATTTTTTTAAAAAATATTTTACCGGTAAGTCATCTCTACCCCCAGCGTGGGCTTGAACTCACAACCCCAAGATCAAGAGTTGTACGCTCCACCAACTGAACCAGCCAGGTGCCCCCTATGCATTTAAAATGCGGTTCTGGGGTTGTGGCAGAGAGATCCTCGTAGTATATGCAATTTTTTAGGGAACTGTTGGAGAAAGTGAATGAATACATCTTGAGAAGTATTCGAATTTTTCCAACTAAGGAGATCTCAGTGACCAATCAAATTTATCGTTTCATTTTGTAGATGAGAAAACAACCACACAAAAGTGCTCACCCAGCGTCAAATATAGGGCCAAGGTCCAAATACAGATTATCTCATGTCCTAGTCATTGTTTCTTCTATCAGAGAAAACTCCAGATACTTCCAGTGAGTCAAACTTTTCATCAGCCCCACATGGGCTCCAAATCATTCTTGATCAGAGAAGGGCAGGAAAAGTTTAAAGAAGTTAAATGTATGGCAAAGCCAAAAACCTCATTTTGTTCAGCACTTACATCCTTGAGGCTACTTGCTTATGGGATCTGCTGGTGGAAATTGGGTTTGAGTCTTCTTTTCCCTCTCCGTTCTGGTGTGGACATGCTAGAGATCTGACCCAGGGAAGCACTAACAGATTTTCAGTGTTGTTGGCCTGTGTGTTTGAGAAGCCTGAAGTCATTAAGATAAAACCTAGCATCAAAAATCGGAAGGCAAGTAGCTTGTGCAGAAGGAATAGAAAACATTGGCTCGTTTGGCTAAAGCATAATTAGGGCAGGATGCATAGGCTAGATTTTCTGCTTTTCGAAAGTTGGAATTGTAATAAAAGTTTTTTGATATGTGAGTTCAGTTTTCAGTAGCAAAGAGTACAGGCTCTTATTAAAATTGAGACTTGTTGGGGCGCCCAGGCGGCTCAGTTGGTTGAGCGTCTGACTTCGGCTCAGGTCATGATCTCCCCGTCCATGAGTTCGAGTCCCACATCGGGCTCTGTGCTGACAGCTCAGAGCCTGGAGCCTGCTTCCGATTCTGTGTCTCCCTCTCTCTCTGCCCCTCCCCCACTCATACTGTGTCTCTCTCTGTCTCAAAAATAAACATTAAATTTTTTTTTTTTTTTAATTGAGACTTGTTTGGGAAAAAAAGAGAGATGGGGCACCTGGGTGCTCCGGGCTCAGTGGGTTAAGTGTCCCAACCCTAGATTTCGGCTCAGGTCATGATCTCCTGGTGCGTGAGTTCGAGCCCTGCATCGGGCTCTGTGCTGACAGCGGGGAGCCTGCTTGGGATTTTCTCTCTCTCCTCTTTGCTCTCTGCCCTTCCCTCTCTCTCTCTCTCTCTCTCTCTGTCTCTCTCTCTCTCAAAATAAAGAAACTTTTTTTTTTAAGAGAAAAAGCTGTGAAAGCACAGAATGATTGACAGATTAGACGGTAAGCACATCAAATAAGCGATGACGGCACCATCGACTCTGGGGTGTTGCTCTTATAATGGTATTTCGGAGCTTGTGTCTTTTGAAACCGTGTTGAGATGTATCATTGTAAGCGTCAGCTGACTTCCTTTCTACTCAAAACATGACTCTTTTCATTTCAGGTGTGGGCCAAAAAAAAAAAAAAAAAAAGTGTTTTCATACTTGGGTAATTAAACCACCCCTTTTTAATTCTTTATTGTCCCGTATGGGAATTTCGTTGTTTTTAATTGAAGATGAAGACACACCGTGTTTTGGTCGTTCCAGGTGTACAACCAAGTGACCTGCCAATTCTGTGCCTTACACAGTGCTCAGCACAGTAAGTGCAGCTGCTGTCTGTCACCTGTAATTGTATGTTTTGACACATACAATTGGCCTGACGGATCTCCCCCAGAGGCCTCTTCCTTTTGATCAGTTCCAAGTGCCCGTTCCAAACAGCCGATATTGGTAAACAACAAAAATTGATCTCCTCACAATTCTGGAAGCTAGAAGTCTCAGTTATCTTTTCCTGTTTGTTTGTTTAATGGTTTTTATTTATTTCTGAGAGAGACGGAGAGCGAGCAGGAGAGGGGCAGAGAGAAAGGGAGACACAGACTCCAAAGCAGGCTCCAGGCTCCGAGCTGTCGGCACAGAGCCCGACGCGGGGCTCGAACTCCCGAACCGTAAGATCATGTCAGTCGCTCAACGAACTGAGCCACCCAGACACCCCGCTTTGTTATCTTTTTATAGAGTTATGGCACATGACGTTTCCTGATGAATGTGCCATCATACTGATGTGATTAAAAAAAAATATGTCTAGGGAGCGCCTGGGTAGCTCAGTCTGTTAAGTATCTGACTTCAGCTCAGGTCATGGGTTTGAGCCCCATGTCAGGCTCTCTGCTGTCAGCGCAAAGCCTACTTCAGATCTTGTCTCCCTCTCTGTCTCTGCCTCTCCCCCCACTCATGCTCTGTCTCTCTCAAAAATAAATAAACATTTTTTTAAGTTACTTACTTTGAAAAAAAATATATATATATGTGTGTGTGTGTGTGTGTGTGTGTGTGTGTGTGTATATATATATATATATATATATATATATATATGTCCTTAAGGGTCCTTTCTTCCTGGCAAGAAGTTGGCCCACCAGGATGGAGGTAGCAACCACTGACGTGGGTGTTGCAGAACAGCTGGACAGAATGGTCAGGTTAAATGGCAAGAAGAGGCGCAGAAAAGTGTGGCTGGACCCACAATCTCTTGTGGCTGGAAGCAGACAGCCAGGAGAGGTTTTGGGAGGTCAAAAGAAAGCATCAGTGATCAATGACGATGAAGGCCTAGCAAAGAGTCCATCGCCTGCCTGAAAGATCCCTTAAACGTGGGCAGTAAAACCTAAGTGAACCAATTCTAGAAAGATAGAATTACAGTTAAGAAAATGAACGTGGGGGCGCCTGGGTGGCTCGGTCGGCTGAGCGCCTGACCTGGGCTCAGGTCATGATCTCGCAGTTCGTGGGTTCGAGCCCCGCGTTGGGCTCTATGGAGCCCGCTTTGGATTCTGTGTCTCTTTCTTCCTCTCTTCTTCCCCCACTCATGCTCTGTCTCTCGCTCCTTCAAAAATAAACATTTTAAAAAATTAAAAAAAAAAAAACAAAAACATGGACACAACTGAACAGAAAACCAACAGTGCGGAATTAGAGGAGGAAGAATGACCAACTTGAAAACGTGGTGGTTGTTTGCTCTGTTTTCCTTCCCGTAGTACGAGCTCCTTTGATCGTCTTGCCCTCTATGCGGTTGTGGATTAAGTCGCTGTGATTTATCTTATTCTCCTTTAGAATAACAACTTCGTTGTTGTGTCATTCCATCCAGAACAGGCAGCTCTGTCTCCAATTTCCCCCGACTGCTTTAGGGGAAATAATAGTGAGGTGTTCATGCTGAGGCCCTGCCTGCCCGGGGCCGCAGTGGGCCGGCCCGTATCTGGTGGCCCCCACCAGTGCGGTAGCTTAGCCATCACGGACCTGTCGCCGAGCCCCACTGGGGAGGAAGGCTCCCTGTTACCTGCCGTTCTTCCTCTAGCTGTAGGTTTATCCCTGAATGTGAGTACCCAGTGTTTCACCTCAAGCTCTCATGGGGCCGGGGACAAAGAGACACAACCCAGGCTCCTTGGGTGCCATTTTGTAAAAATAATCCCCCTGCTCTAGCTCCTGAGCCAGCCGTCTGAGGGTCTGAGGGCTAAGCCTCCCCACCACTTGAGCTGCCCTCCCAGCAACAAAAGATAATAATGAGGATTAGCAGGGAGAAAGGAGGCCAAGAAGACAGGAAAGTTAGATGCGTGGGTTGAGCACCGGCCTCAGCCTCGAATTTCTGACAGGGCTGTTTTAAGCGTTTGGCTTTGGCCTTTGAAGAAGAGAGAAACTATTAAGTTGCCGGGTGTTCCCCTGACCTTGATGAATGCAGATGACAGGTGACAGCCAGTGTGAGGGTTGATGTGCTTCCTGGAGGACATAGAGCTCTGATATTCTAACAGTCGAGCAGCGTTTTTTTCTACACTCAGAAATACAGCAGCTTTGTGCTGGCTCTTTCCCTCAGCGAGACCTTTTGTTGTTGCGTTTTTGTTTTGTTTTCTTTTTAAATCCTGACGCTCTTTGAAATATCAGTTAAAAGGTGGCACAGAAACCAGAAGATGGCCCAAGTTCGAATGGCCTCATGCTACATACAGGCCGTTCCCTGGCAAGCAGATCTGGAGAGTGGTTGGAATCTCTTAGTATCGGTGCTAATCTTTGATGATGACATTTTAGCTTACGAGTCCGGGGCTAATTACCCAATTGCCAATTAACGCACGGTGACCTCATTTGTTGACAACATAGTGGGTCAAAGGAAGAGGAAGGGATGGGAAAAACATCCATAATTATTCCCATAAGGACGGGGGTGCTGAACATCGACTTGCGCGGTGTCGTCGGGGTGGGGTACCGACTTGGCGAGAGCTTGTTTGGTGGCTTTGTTCTAAGGGGAAGTGCCCAGACTTGTCACTAGAACAGGAGAACTTGCCCAGAATGCAGCAGCTCTGACGAGGCCACGTTAGGGGAATGTTCTGTGGATGGGGACTCGAGAAGCATGCACGTGACGGGCAGTCTGAGGGAGCTGCCCTGGGATTCGCTAAAGCAGTCATTCCAGTTCATTCTGGTGAGGTGGAGTCCTGTGCAGGGTCCCTGGCAGAGCCAGAGTGTTCCGGTCGTATTGAAACGGAACCAACATATAACGCCGTATTAGCGTTAAGCGCACAACATGATGATTCAATGTATGTGTGTGTTGTGAAATGATTACCACGGTATGAACTGAGCTAACACCCATCACCAGACAGTTACAGTTTGTTTCCTTGTGATGAGAACTTTTACGATCTACTCTTTTAGCAACTTTGAAATCTACAGCACAGTGTTACCAACTTACAGCCGCCATGCTATACAAGTAGCTCCAGAACTTACTTATCTTATAATTGGAAGTTTGTATCTTTGGGCCACTGTCCCCCGTTTTTCCCACCCCTGGCAACTGCTAATTCTCTGTATCTTTGAGTTTTTTTTTTTTTTTTATTCAGATTCCACATACAAGTAAGATCACACGGTATTTGTCTTTCTTTGTCTGGCCTGTCTCACTTAGCAGAATGCCCTCACGGCCCATCCACGTCAACAAATGACAGTGGTTCCCTCTTCGTGGCTGTGTAATATTCCACTGAATAATAATCCATTCCTCCGTTGGTGGACACTAAGGTTTTTTCCATGGTGTGACTGTTGTAAATAATGCTGCATTGAACATGAGGAAGCAGATATCCTTTTGAGGTAGGGATTTCATTTCCTTCAGATAAAATGCCCAGGAGTGGAATTGCTGGATTGTTTTAGTGTATTCAGAAACTCCACACTGCTTTCCATAGTGATCGTACGAAAATTTCAGTCTAAATTTTATTAGCCAGTGTGGTTTAGTCCTATCAGGCTGCGTCCCTAGACCTGGTGTCTTAGCCTCCAGCACTCCTGCTCTCTGGTATTTTTACTTCTTTGGATTCAGGGATGGTGCTTCAAGAAGACAGGTGTGTGGGTTCAGAACCATGCCACCAGACGGACTGTCGGTAGGGAAAGATGTATAAAGAGCTGAATGTCACCTTGCAACAACACTCAGCTGTGGGGAATGGGCAGGCCGTATTCTCCTAAAATGATGGGGACCCCAGTTCCATCACGGGCAGAATAGACCACGTCCTTTTGAAGGAAAGGCCATCTTCTGCACAGCACATTCTAACTTTTCGGTGGAAAACGTGCTTCTCCATTCTGGTTAAATTTGTGTCCATTCTCTTTATCTTCCAATGGTCATGCAGAAGAGGAATTTTTAAAATAACAAAACTAAGCTTTCACTCAGCAAAGAGTTAAGTACTTTGGCCCATCTGTTCGGTGTGAGTGGTACAGCAGATAAGAACAGCCACTCCCCACCTTGTGGGACTAAGTCCACCTTGCTGGGTGTGAAGAGAGTCAATACCCCTGCACAGCTCTGTCCTAACCATGATGTGGGGGTGGGCATGGGCAGGTTTACAGCCCGCCCGATCTTAGAGGGAAAGCACCAGATCAACACAGAGGATCTGTTTGCAAATCTTTAGCTGGACATACTTCCATAGTCTTAGTGCTCAGTTTAAAAAAAAATGCATGGATAGGGGCGCCTGGGTGGCTCGGTCGGTTGAGTGTTGAACTTCAGCTCAGGTCATGATCTCGCGGTCTGCGAGTTCGAGCCCCGCGTTGGGCTCTGCGATGACCACTCAGAGCCTGGAGCCTGCTTTGGATTCTGTGTCTCCCTCCCTCTCTGCCCCAACCCCACTTGTGCTCTGTCTCTCTCTGTCAAAAATAAACATTAAAAAAATTTTTTTTAAAGACATATATACATGTACAATCTGCAACAGCATATTCTTTCAATGTTTCCTTTTCTCCTGCGCCAAGTAGTGCCTTTGATATATGTATATCATTTTAATTAAAAGATTCTCAGACCTCTCGTCATCATATTAAATTTAGTGAAAACAGGGACAAATTAAAATGAGCATGGCAAGATAATCAGTCTACATTTATTTGCTTCGCGGTCTACTTTGCTGACGATCCGTGATGCTCTTGGATTTTTTTTTTCCAGCTTACCACCACACTTTCAAGTAAAACAGTTTTTGCACTCTGACCTTTTTATCCCTTGTTGGGCCAACAGGGAAGAAAAAAAAAGATTTGTTGTGCCGCATACATCCAGTTACTGTTAAGTTGGGGAAGAGCCGCCGCGGAGCACTTTGCAAGCCGAGCCAGCTGGGCAAGGTTTGAAGCGCCACCTGGTGGCCGGACGGAGCATCTGTGTAACTGGTGGGCGCAGGCGTTGTGCTCTGAGATGGGAGAGGAGGGAGAAGAGAACACCCCGCTCTTTCTCCTTTACTGTTCAACGTGAGCGCTCCTGAAAGATTGATTTTCTTTTTTTTTTTTTTTTTATTCATTTTTCCTCGCCCTTGCTTTTCAGGTCGACGCTGCTGTGACCCCAGAGGAGCGCCACCTCTCCAAGATGCAGCAGAACGGATACGAAAACCCAACTTACAAGTTCTTTGAGCAGATGCAGAACTAGACCACCGCCACAGCAGCCTCTCGAGTTGGACAGCAGAAACCATTGCTTCACGACCCATCGGTGTTCATTTATAGAATAATGTGGAAAAGAAACAAACCCTCCCGTTTTCTTCTTTACTCATTCTCGCCTTTTGACAGCCGTGCTGTAACACAAGTAGATGCCTGAACTTGAATTAATCCACAAATCAGTAATGTATTCTCTCTCTTTACATTTTGGTCTCTACATTATTAATGGGTTTCGTGTACTGTAAAGAATGTAGCTGTATCAAACCTAGTGCATGAATAGATTCTCTCCTGATTATTTATCACGTAGCCGCTTAGCCAGTTGAATATTATTCTTGTGGTTTGTGACCCAATTAAGTCCTACTTGAAATATGCTTTAAGAATCGATGGGGGATGCTTCATGTGAACGTGGGACTATAGCTGCTTCTCTTGCCTAAGTATTCTTTTCCTGATCACTATGCATTTTAAAGTTCGGCATTTTTAAGTATTCCAAATGATTTCGAGAATTTTTTTTTTCCATGATTGCATTTTACTGTACAGATTGCTGCTTCTGCTATATTTGTGATATAGGAATTACGAGGATACACATTTATTTCTTTGTGCCTGTTTTATGTGCACACATTAGGCATTGAGAATTGAAACTTTTTTGTCCATGTATCTTTGGATCTTTGATAAAGAAAAGAATCCCTGTTCATTGTAAGCACTTTTATGGGGGGGCCCCCCCCCCGGCGTGTTCTGCTGGCCTCAAATTACCAAGAATTCTCCCAAAAAAATTTCCGCAGGACGATTGTACAGAATCATTGCTTATGACCATGATAGCTTTCTACACTGTATTACATAAATAAATTAAATAAAATCACCCTGGGCAAGAGTTTTCTTTGAAGGATAACTATGGATGTTAAATATTCACAGTAATTGGGGGAGGGGGGAGCAGAAAGAGGCAGATTCAGTTTCTTTTAACCAGTCTAAAACATTTTATTTATGATAGCAAAAGAAAGTGAGAGGGGAAGGGGCAAAATCAGGGAATGGGGAAGTCCTGCCTGGACAAACCCTTTTAAGATTTGTCTTCAATTTGTATAAACTAGTGTTTTCATGTAAATAAATACATTCTTGGAGGAGCGCCATTGTGCTGGTGTGAATGATTCCATGGTAACCACCGTTTGACCACGTAGTCCTTAAAGCCTGGTGAGAAACCTTCTGACGTAATCTGCTCTTGGACATCCAACAGATTTGTATCTTAAGTGCAAGGTATCTGAGTAGGAAACATGCATCTTCCAGTGCTAGTAAAATACCTCATTGATCTAACTCAGTTTTTGGCTTGGTCCAAAGTATGTTTGCTGCTGTGTCTTGGTCCTCAAGTTGGTCTCTGTCGTAGTCTGTTCGGACCGCCATAAGAAAATACCGCAGACTAAACAACAGAAATTTACTTTTCGCGGTTCTGCAGATTGGAAGTCCCGGGGCAAGGTGCCAACATGGCCGTGTGAGGACCCTCCGGGTTGCAGGTTTCTCATTGTACAAGGTCACTGGTCCCATTTTAAGGATCCTCATGACCTTAGTCCCCTCCCAAAGGCCCCACCTCCTGGTAGGAGCCCACTGGGCATTATAATTTCAACACAAGACTTGGGGGAGAGGGGACACACATTCAGACAGACCATAACAGTCCCAAATAAGAGCTGAAGAGAGAAGCTCCAGGGAGTAAAAACTAAGACAAGCTGATGGCTAGCTCTAAAGCAGATCTTCTGAATGCTGACACAACTGGCATTTTGGAAGGAATCCTTCCTTGCTGGGAGTCTGTCCTGAGCACTGATGGATTTCCGGTCTGTACTCACGAGACGCCAGGAGCACTCCCCACGTGATAATCACAAATGTCTCCAGACATTGCCACGCGTCCCTTGGGGGGAACTAAATCGCCCCCATTTACGAACCACAGCTCTGTAGCTTTTTTTTTTTTTTTTTGAGATAGCATTAGTGGGTGGGAGGCAGAGAGAGAGAGAGAAAGTCCCCCAGCAAACTCCACACTCAGCCCGGAGCCTGACACAGGGCTCAATCCCACCACCTGAGTCAAAATCGAGATTTGAGTGCTCAACCGAGCCACCCAGGCACCCCTGTAGCTATTTTTAAAACAATGTCCTGGGCACATGATTTTTAGTTGGAAAGCCTGTCCCATCTGCTATCCCAAAGGTCTAAGAACACACTGATTGACCTGGTGTTTTTGCTGTGTTGTGCTTGGAACCAGGTAAGCACGTGCATCAACCTTCCCATTTGAGCTCTGGATTTAACCTTTTAAACCAAAACACGAAACACAGAATTTTAAATTCGTTTCCTCACGTCACTGTGCTCTAAGAACAGACTCCATTAAAACTCGCCCGAGTGAGGGCGCCTGGGTGGTTCAGTGAGATAGATAAGCATCCGACTCTTGATTTCAGCTCAGGTCGTGATCTCACGGTTCTTGAGTTCGAGCCCTGCGTCAGGATCAGTGCTGACAGCACGGAGCCTGCTTGGGATTCTCTCTACTTCTCTCTCTCTCTCTCTCTCTCTCTCTCAGAATAAGTAAATAAACATAAAAAAAAAACCTCGTCTGTGTCCTGTTCTCTTGTGAACAAAACAACTCTCCCCCTTATCCTGTTAAGGTCAAGTAGACGTGAAGGCTATATGAAGGTGTGTTAACGGATGACCATTTGGGTATAAGCTGCAATTCCATTTTGCCTGGCTAGAAGGTGGCCAACGGGGGGAAAGTTAGTCCTAGTATGACGGTACATTTCTCATGACACTAATGAATTAAAACCGAACTTTCTCGTAGGTATGGAATGTTATTCCCAGGCAGGCTTCATTCCCAATAACTGCAAGCTTTAGTTTTGATCATTTCAGAGCTAATGAGGAAATTTTTAAAGCATAGAGAGAGAGCTTAGAGAGTACATAGATCGAATTTATGAAAAGAAATGATACTGCCTTATAGTCTTGGTTCTCAGATTGAGGTATAATGAAAGGATTCTCCAGATGGTCTGGGGATTAATCAATAGGTAATTTATCCAGCCCAAAGATCAATGAGATCTTGGGGGGTGGCGGGGAGGGTTGCATGACCGACCTGATGGGTGAGGGATGGCCTCTCAACACGCTTTTCATTTGCATTTAGTTTATGATGAATAAAACTTGATATGCTCAAGGGCCATTTTGTATTTCTGAATTTTCTCTTTACATCTTTTTGTTTGGGGCTTGAAATCTATTTTGCCATCAGGATTGCAGTCCCTGCTGTCTTACTGTTTCCATTTGCCTGATAAATTTTTGTCCACCCTCTTTATTTTTAGCCTTGTCAATTGCTGCATTTTCAGGGCATGCCATGTACACAGCACAGAGCTGGGTTTTTGCTATACGCGCCAATTTGGAAGTCTTTTTGGTTTAATAGGCAAGTTAGACCCATTCGGTTTTATGATATGACTATGTTTGCTCTGAGTTCTGTCAATTGTTGTAGTTACTAAGTATTATATTTAATGTGTCTCTATGGAAGGAGGATTCTTACCCGCGTGTGTGTATGCGTGTGTGTGTGTGTGTGTGGTTTATAGGAAGCGTATTTTTATTCTAGTGGTTACTTTTATACAAATGATTTTTGCAGTGCTTGTAAATCCCTTTTTTTCTTAACCTTTACTAGCTGTCTTTTCCAAATGATGTTCTTTGATCCCTTCCCACTGTCAACACAACAGTGAATGGTCTTACCCTACCCTCTCCCTTTTCTTTCCCTTCTCCCATTTTGCCAGTTGTTATTTGTTCTATTTATTCAGACATAAATGTTTATCTATTTTTCTTCAATCCTGATCCCACCCTATTTTAGTCTCTACAGTGGCATATGTGAAATGCTCTCCACCAGTCTTTTGTCCCCAGACATCTTTTGGTTGGATGAAGCTCACCCTTCTAATTGGAAACTGTTAGAATTCCTCAGCAAGAGTGGCTAAAATGAACAAATCAGGAGACTACAGATGCTGGCGAGGATGTGGAGAAATGGGAACCCTCTCGCACTGTTGGTGGGAATGCAAACTGGTGCAGCCGCTCTGAAAAACAGTGCAAAGGTTCCTCAAAAAATTAAAAATAGATCTGCCGTGTGACCCAGCAATAGCACTGCTAGGAATTTACCCAAGGGATGCAGGAGTGCTGATGCATAGGGGCACTTGTACCCCAGTGTTCATAGCAGCCCTTTCAACAATAGCCAAATTATGGAAAGAGCCTAAATGTCCATCAACTGATGAATGGATAAAGAAGATGTGGTTTATATATACAATGGAATACTACTTGGCAATGAGAAAGATTGAAATCTGGCCATTTGCAGCAACGTGGATGCAACTGGAGGGTATTATGCTACGTGAAATAAGTCAGGCAAAGAAAGACAGATACCATATGTTTTCACTCATATGTGGATCCTGAGAAACTTAACAGAAGACCAGAG
>NW_024412403.1:18927131-18936486 GCF_014898765.1 Herpailurus yagouaroundi
GTTTTCACTCATATGTGGATCCTGAGAAACTTAACAGAAGACCAGAGCAGGGGGGAAAGGGGGGGAAAAAAGTTACAGAGAGGGAGGGAGGCAAACCATAAGAGACTCTTAAATACTGCGAACAAACTGAGGGTTGATGGGGGGTGGGATGATCACTGGGTGTTGTATGGAAGCCAATTTGACAATAAATTATATTTAATAATAAAAAAAAAGAATTCCTCAGCAAGAGCATGTGTGAGGGGCACCTGGCTGGCTCAGCCAGTAGAGCATGTGACTCTTGATCTCAGGGTTATGAGTTCAAGCCCCTCTACACGTTGGGTGTAGAGGTTACTAAGAAATTAATTAATTAATTAAAATAAAAACACATGGACCGTATCTCTAGAGTCCTAACACATTCAAAACTGATCTTTACGACCCTGACACTTGAAAGGCAGCTTCTTTATCCTTCGGTGTCTAGAAAAATGCTGCTCTACTGTTTCTTTGCTTCGTATGTTATTTTTGAGAAATCCGAGGCCGTCTACTTCCCTTTCCTTTGTTAAGTGTTTTCATTTTTTGCCTAGAGGCTCTGACAATTTTGTTCCTTTAAAGTCTAATAATTCAAAGTTGATTATACGGGGTCAGTTTTCCAGGTAACCCCCGGGACTCTTTCACTGTGTGGATTCAGTTCCTTGTTTCTGGGAACTTTTTCTTGGATTACAGTCTTAAATATTCTGTTCCATAATTTTATTTTCTTTTTCAGGTATATCATTAGCACACACTTTGGGGCTCCTTTGCCTCACTTCCATTTCAACCTCTTTCTGATCCTTTTTATGTATTTGTTGTCTCATGTTCATTTCTCTTGGTTGTTTCCCTTCTTTTATTCGGTTCCCTTCATTAAGTTTTTATTTGAACCCATTCTCCCGCGGGCACCTCGTGACCTGTTCTTTATCACTGATACAGTTCTGTGATTTTCCTCCAACATCTTTCCTAAATTCGATCAACTCTTGTTTCATTTCTTCCTGATTTTTTCTTGATCTCTCTACTTAGTTTTTCTATTTCTGATCCGGGGCATTTTCCATCTTCCCAGATGCATGGTGCAGACTGTTTGAATCTTGTGTTGCATGTTTTCTGTTCGTATTCGTGTCTGGGCAGGTGCCTGGTTTAGAGCACATTCTTCTGTCTGTCCTTTCATGGATGGCGTTGGGAGGGCAGGACGCGATGTGTCTCGTTCCTGCTATCTGTAGGATCCTCCATTTCGCTCATTTCCTTCTTTCCTTTCATTGCCTGTCTCCCAGGAGCACCCCCTCTTCTCCATATTTCATTCTTCTGCAGATCCATGGCTTCTGCAAGTCACCCGCTCTGGTCCTGCACACTTTGAGACCCCTCTCTATAGCCAGGGAGATAACGCTACCAATCCCCCTCTCTGTTCGTTATTTTTGTATATGTTCTTTCACTTTCTCTTTTGAGGGTGGTTTTGCCTTTTTTCCCCCCTCAAACTCCCTTGCTTCCCTCAAGTCTTTCCCCAGGATTTCCAGACCTCCCTCTGCCCCTCTCTGCACCCACCCATTGGTTCGGGGTGGCTGCAGCAAGCCAGCAGAAGACATGCTGTTGGCATTGATTTTGATTTGTTTCCTCTGCTTACACACAATTGGAAGGTTGCAGTTTCTCTTCCTCTCAATAATGCTGAAGAGGGAGAGTCAACCAGCATTATGGGGAAATCTCCACAATGGTAGGTTTTAAAAGCTCCCCCAGGTGGGGGCACCTGGGTGGCTCTGTCTTAATCATCTTGGTTTCCGCTCAGGTCATGATTGGTGCGTAGCCCGTTTGGGATTTTCACTCTTTCTCTCTCTGCTCCTCCCCCGCTCATGCTGTCTCTGGCTTTCTCAAAAATAAATAAACTTTAAAAAAAGTTAAAAAAAAATTTCCCCCAAGTGATTCCACTATGCAGTAGGGTGGTATCACAATAATAAGTGGAGAACCACTTATTATAACACAATTATATCACAAACCACATAATATATCACAATTATATCACAATTATATCACAATGTGCTTTTAATTTGTTTTACACGTATTGCTTCAAAAATCCTTCGGCTTCCTGGCCGTGACTAAGTGGCTTTCTTTCTACCTGCACCCTCCATGGAGTGCTGGTCTTCAGATCTGTGTTTCTCAAAGGCTCTTTCATGCTCTCATATCAGAATTACCTGGAGGCCTTGCCAAAAGAATACAATTTCCTGGATCTTATCTTGGATCGACTTGGATAATCTCTGGACCCAGGACTCCTCATTTTGTATGATTTTTTTCATGTTTATTTGTTTTTGAGAGTCAGAGAGAGAGAGAGAGCAGGAGAGGGGCAGAGAGGGAGAGAGAGAATCCCAAGCAAGCACCGGGCTGACAGCACAGAGCGATGCGGGGCTCCAACTCACAAGCCGTGAGATCGTGACCTGAGCCAAAGTCTGATGCTTAACCGCCTGAGCCACCCAGGCGCCCAAGGACTCCTGATTTTGAATAAGCAATTCTCCCCATGATTATTCAAGCCACGGAAGGTCATAAGAATTGCAGCTTTAGATGTTGGGGGACCCCAAGGCTCTGGCCTCAGTTTTCCCTTCTATACACTGTCTCTAAGTTACCACGGCCACACGGAAAGTATTAGTTAAAACTCACATACAAAGCTTAAACGTCGATCTTTTCCCTGGGTTTCAGGCCCAGATGCCTATTTCTGCTTTAGCAATATATGTCGTGATTATAAATGCTGTTCGCGCTAATTGTACGTAAGACAAAATGTAGGAAGAAAAAGGATTCACCCATAATCCCACCATCCAGACAGAAGTACCGTTAATACTTTTGCATATACACTATCAGTATTTTTAAATCACATGCATTTGTCTCTCCATTCTCTCATATCTCGTAGCCTACATGCTGTTTTTCCATTTGCTTTAATATACGCATATTCTCATATCACCGAAAAATTTCTTAACTATTTAAAAAATTTTTTTACTATATTTATTTATTTTGAGAGAGAGAGAGAGAGAGAACAAGATGGGAAGGGACAGAAAGGGAGGGGACAGAGGATCCAAAGCAGGCTCTGTGCTGACAGCAGAGAGCCTGATGTGGGGCTCAAACTCACAAACCGTAAGATCGCGACCTGAGCTGAAGCCCAATGCTTCTCCAGCTGAGCCACCCAGGCTCCCCTCTTCACTATTTTTAATGACCACATAAGGCTATCTAATCCACCTTCTTTGGGAAATTCTTCTGCTATGATTTTAAGCCAATCTCATCGACCACAAATCAATGTGTTCTTTAGTTTTTGCTTTTTAATAAAAGATAGGTTAACATCTGCTTCAAGACTGCACACCTGAGTCAGGCTCTGCCTCAGTCTCCCGCTTTGTAAAAATAAAGTAATAATAGCTCTTCATTCGGTGGTCACGAGGATTAAATTTGTTAAAATATATGAAGTTTTCAGAAGTAAATGGTAGAGAAGCGTTAGCTACTCAGGAGAGTGTCAGAGAAGTAGAAGGGCGTTTGTACTTCTTATCCCTTTTTCAAAAAAGGAAGCCCCACCCTCATCAGTAATATAGGTGAGTGCCCTCTCTACCACAGGACTCAGGGGGACTTGGGTAATGTCACATATTGCCAAGTTGAAATGAAAAAAGAGAGACTAATTTTGGCTTCACTGTACACACCATTTTCCTATGAGGCTGGTCATCTAGGAATAATTCTCTTGTAGAAGATTCCTGAAAGGTCCCCGTGGCCATTCTCTTCTATTCCTTCTTTCCTACATGCAGATCTAAGGGCCCTACAGTAGTGTGATTTTCTATATATAGGAAAAATCAGAGCACAAATCACCATGTAATTCCCTTGCTTTGATTATATTTACATTTGCAGATCACATCAGAATATCCATTGGGGCTATTAAAGCAACAAAAGCTACGCCTCTTAAGGCAACAGGCTCTGAGGCTACCCAACAGGCAATGTCGCTCTCTCGCTCTCTCTCTTTGAATGTCTTATTTATTTTTGAGAGGTGGAGGCCAGAGAGGGGAAGACAGAGGATCCGAAGCAGGCTGTGCACTGACAGCAGCGAGCCCAACGCGGGGCTCGAACTCACGAACGGTGAGATTATGACCTGAGCCCAAGTCAGACACTTAACCAACCGAGCTACCCAGGCACCCTGGCAATGGCTCATTTCTGACCTCGCGGTCTTTGAAAAGGTTTTAGAGTGATTTCCACGGTTGATCATTTTAATTGTAAGTTGTCTGGGATAACAAAGTATTCTTGGATAACCTGCTTTACACACCTCAGAGCATACTATAATTTTTAACCACCCTAAATTTAGTTTTTTCTTTTTTTTTTTAAGTTTATTAATTTTGAGAGAGAGAGAAAGAGAGAGCGGGGGGGGAGGGGTCAGAGAGAGGGAGAGAAAGAATCCCAAGTGCGCAAGGAGCTTGATCCCACAACCACACGTTCATGACCTGAGCCCATATCAAGAGTGAGCCGCTTCACAGACTGAGCCACCCAGGTGCCCCTAAACTTAGTTTTTCTTAGGCTGAACTCTGTTTCTTCAAACTAGGACTCTTTCTCAAACAATCCTCCTCCGGTGTGTAAGGTGGCCAGCGGCTTCATCTCGAGTCGCTCGTTCACGTAACACTCTTATTGAATGTCTACTGTATACACTCAGACAATGCCAGTGATGGGGGATACAGTGGTTAAAAAAAACAAGCATGTGGTTCCACTCTCAAGACCTTACAAATCTCCAAGTAACCGTGACTAAACGGTGCTTATACACTAACAATTTTTATTTTGCCACAAATCTGCAATTTGAACAGGGCTTGATGGAGAAGGGTCGTGTCCCCATAGTATCAACTGGGGCAGCCCGACTAAAGCCTAGAGGGTCTGTTTCCAAGATGGCACATTCACACAGCTGGCCGGTTGGTACAAGCCATCAGCCTGGGAGTTTGGCTAGAAACCTCAGTGCCTCTAAACGTGTGCCTCTTCACGCGGCCGGGGCATTCTGATAGCGTGGTGGCACAGTTCCAACGGTGAATGTCCCAAAAAGAGGGCAGAAGCTATATTGCCTTTTATGTCGTGGTCTCGGAATTTCCATGACATCACTTCTGTCATACCCAATTCATGGAGGTAGTCACGAGGACGTTCCCCAGGTGAAGGAGAGGGCACAGAGACCCTTATGTCTTGATGAAAACCATGTCAGAAAATAAAACCACAACATTAAGAAAAATATATATATTCCATTCAGATAAGTAGAGGTGACAGCCATTCCTCTTTCTTGATCTGCCTAGCAGAATTGACTGGTGATGAAAGACAGTTTGGGGCACACAATGATGAATGATGTAGCTCAATTCCCTTGGGTAGGACAATTTCTTTTCACATTTCCCTTTTTGGACCTGTCCCCTGGACTTCAGATTCCCTGTTGCCTGCTGATATCTGCTTCTTTTTTTTTCTTTTTTCTTTTCTTTTCTGTTTTTTTTATTCTCAAGTTAGTTAACATACAGTGCAGTCTTGGCTTCAGGAGTAGAACCCAGTGGTTCATCACTTACATAAGACACCCGTGCTCATCCCAACAAGTGTCCTCCTTGATGCCCATCACCCATTTAACCCATCCCTCCCGTCCCCCTCCCCTCTAGCAACCCTCAGTTTGTGCTCCGGCTCTAATGGTTTGCCTCCCTCTCTGTTTTTATCTTATTTTTCCTTCCCTTCTCCTACGTTTATCTGTTTTGTTTCTCAAATCCCACATATGAGTGGAATCATGTGATATCTCTCTCTAACTTATTTTGCTTAGCATAATACATTCTAGTTCTATCCACGTTGTTGCAAATGGCAAGATTTCATCCTTTTTCGTTGCCGAATAGTAGTCCACTGTATAGACATACCACATTTTCTTTACCCATTCTTCAGTCAATGGACATTTGGGTTTTCTATAATTTGGCTATTGTTGATAGTGCTGCTATAAACATTGGGGTGCCTGTGCCCCTTCGAAACTGATATCCTCATCTGAATATTTCACAGACATCTCGTCCTTAACATGGTCAGCATCCAGCTCCAGATGTCTTCCTCCCCTTTTTGCCTTTCCGTTCTTTTTAAAAAAATTTTTTAATGTTTATTTATTTTTGACAGAAAGAGAGAGACAGCCAGAGCACGGGTGGGGGAGGGGCAGAGAGAGAGAGGGAGACACAGAATCCAAAGCAGGCTCCAGGCTCCAAGCTGTCAGCACAGAGCCCGACGCAGGGCTGGAACTCACAAACCGCGAGATCATGACCTGAGCCAGAGTCGGACACTCAACCAACTGAGCCACCCAGGCACCCCTGCCTTTCCCTTCTTATTAAACAACTCTGCTCTCCCAGTTGCTGGGACCAAAAACCACAACCCACTGGTTATCCATTCACCTTATTCCTTTATCTTCTGTAGGTCTTGACCCAATGTCATCATTTTGATGCTATTGTTCCTGACCATACTGGTTAAAACCAAACTCCCTCCCTGCCCCCGACCATTTCCTACACCCCTGCCCCCCATCGTTTGTCTCCTTGGCCCCATTTTACTTCCATTTGCTCACGGTTCTCCTTTCATTACAACACAAACTCCACAAAGGCAAGACTTTGTTTCCATTTTGTTCACTAATGAATCCTTAGTGCCTAGAACAGCGGCGCACCCATGATTGCTCAATGAGTATTTGAATAAATGCATCAAATTGAGTTGTCACACTTGGACAATGAGCACAGAGAAAAGACTGAGAAGGGGGAAAACTGGGAGGAAAGGGAATGACTTACTCAAATATCTTAGAAAAACTGGAGAGAACCAACACAGCTCCATATCTTGTTTTGCGTTCTCAAGATCTGGTCACGGACTGAAGAGTCTTAAATACCCTTCACAGTGTGTAGGCTTTGCTAGTTTCAGTTTCCTATGATAGTTTCCTCCGTGTGGACATGGAGCAATGGCCTGGCAGGGGAAATAGGCTTCTGCTACGTTTCCGTGGCAAAGAAAAACCAGCTCTCAATTGCCCCCATCATTTCTATTCATCTTTCCAAACCAGAGGGTTTTTATCTATGGCCAGCAGCCCTTTTACATCAAGGGACAGAGCTCCAACCATAAGAAAAGGAAAGCGGTCATTTAATGAAAATTACACCTATTATTGAAGAATGGTACTTCAGCCTAAAAACTACGATCCAAGCTTTGGGGAATTGCACCATGAAATACAGATAGTTAATAGAACAGAGAAAAATGGCGAACTCAGAGAAATAAGCACCTCAGGAGTAGTCAACCAAAGGCAAGCGCAGTGTAGAATCTTTAATAAGCTTTAGGAATTGAAGAAGCAAAATTGAGAGGAAATGAGCCTAAGAGAGATGAGTTTCTGGAAGTTTCGATTTCAGTGTATGTTTATAATCACATGTCTGGCTCTCTCCTGGCTCATTTTAAACCAAGGTATCCCTAAAAGCTCTTCATATATGGAAGAAGATTCATTTCAAACCTAAAGGTGATCCCTAAAACTCTGGAGTCCCAGCAGACACCTCAGCACTGTCCTCTCGAGCGTTCCCTGACAGAGGCCCACGTGCCTGCAGGGCCCGGCCCCTGGACTCTTCTGAGACTCTCTAAAGATATTTCTGGCTCAAGATTTTGTGTCTTTATCTCCAAGAGAATGGAAAAGCATTACATCTGACTTTATGACTGCTTCTAAAAAATAAAGAAAGAAGCAGGTCCCCATGCTACCCGTCTCATTCCAGTCACCCAAATTTTGTCCAAATGCTTAAGATCAGAGAAATACCAAAGGTGAAGGGGCATTAGAGATTATTTGGATAGGTCCCTTATTTTACTGAGCAGGAAACTAAGGCCCAGTGATGTCAGGTGACTTACCCGCAGCTCTGGAAGATATAAGCAAGAATCTGGTCCATTTTTTTTTATTTCCAGCTCTCCCTGAAGACTCCATACTACAGCCTGTAATACGCTCCCTTAAAACGAAGTCTTGGCTCCCCCAGATCTCTACCTTGTCTCCCCAACAGCCTTGTCAGCTGCAGCTTCCCTACTGTCATCCAGTGGTAGAGTGCAAAGTGCCCCTCAGTGAATTCAAGGAATTTACCTGACGACAGCATTTAGGTTATTTAGAAGAAATAACCCATATGGGGGAGGATGCCAAAAAGTATCATTTGGTCTTTCTCCCAGGTATACCATATGGAATCAGGTATGTGCCACTTTTCACAATGGTTAATGTTGGACTGCCAAGACCAAATTCATCTTAAATGTCACAGCCAAATTGTATAAATGCATTATGTTTTGTTTCCAAACTATGTCAGGAAAAGATGAACCGCCAGGTGCTAATAAGGTAAAATAGAAAGTCATGTCGCTAATAGGCCACACAAATAAGGGATGTGATAATTATCCCACGATATCCTCATACTCTGAAAGTCCCCCACCCTGTCATCAATAGCGTTAACCACGTAAATATGATTTTGTTGCGTCAGGAGAATGAGTTATGTCTCCAGTTTTCACTGTGGTGAATAACTGCTCCTAAGATTGTTGAAGGGGCCAAGGAGGCCAGGTTAGGACTGAAAATTGACTAGAAAAAAATTAAGTCCTCTGGTTGTAATGATTTTATTCTCTAATGGGCAAAAACTCAGGGGCAAAGAGATAAGAAGAAAAATGCATGCCATGGTGGTATTCTCCCCCGCTTCTTTCCAGAAGAAGGTTAAAGGAAGCATCTCCATGTCTTGGTTACAACGGGGCTGCAGGTGCACCGTGGGTATCAGCTGCTGTCTGCTGAGAAGTGCTTACACTCTTCCTTTTGCCTTTCGAATGTCAAGACCAGCAGAGAGAGTGCTACCGGCAGTTACCTAGAAGGATGGAAGCAAAACCACAGCACAAGCTGCCCATCACTTCTGCCCATCATCTTGGAGGCAGGAACCGCTTCTGCAAAGGAGAAACAATTAGAATTTTGTCAAAGGACAGCTGGAGGGAAATGTTTCTTTTTCCTGTCCTAGCCAGTAGGCAGAATTTCCAACATCAGAAAACTTTGAGGAAAAGAGAAAACACACACACACACACACACGCAAAAACCCTAACGGAACACAGATGTTTTATTTAGAAAAAGGAAAGGCACAAGAGCCATATATAAAGGAACCTAGAATTAATGTCCAAAAACGGTTTAGCCTATTATGATGTAAATCGCTCTGACACCAGCATTTTCTTTGTATCTGCATTTTACTAAACTAATTGCAAAGCCAGCCCTGTGTTGTCTGACCATTGGTCTTTTTATTGTTTATGCTAATGGGTTTTGTGGATCGTGGATTAGTTGCATTTTAATGCCCAGAGGCAAAAAGATGAAAATATTCCAATGATAGTGTTATGCCCAGAATTCGTGATCCCCAAAGACCAC